>NW_027185867.1:3126293-3381420 GCF_028583685.1 Petaurus breviceps papuanus | reverse complement strand
AAAAAAAAAAAAAAAAGAAAAGAAAAGAAAAAAATCCCAGGCAACTCTCTAACCAAGTTGTTAATATTCACTGGTGGAAGGACTTTTCATACTGGCAGTTTCCTGCACCATTGAAATCATTCAACAGTCAATAAACATCTATTAAGCATTTACTATGTTACAGGCTCTGTGCTTAGCACTGGTAATAGAAAGAAAGGCAAAATATAGTCCCGACTTTCAAGGAGTTCACAGTCTAATGGGAGAGACAAGAAGAAAACACATACTACCAAGCTACATTCAGGATAAAGTGAAAGTCATCAACAATGGGAAAGCATTGTGAATAAATGTGGATCTGGAAAGGCTTCCAGAACATGGGATTGTAGGTGGGACCTGAAGAAAGCCAAGTGTGAAGAGAAGGTAGTGAAAATAAGGTATAAGACTGGACAGGTAGGAAGGAGTCATGTCATGAAGGGATTTAAAAGCAAAATAGAGGACTTAATATTTGGTCCTAAAAGTAAGAGGGAACTAAGAGAGTTGACTGAGTAAGGGGAGTGATATGGTCACACTTATCAGATCATTTTGACAACTGAGTAGAGGATGGGCTGGAATAGGGAGAGAGGCACTGCAGAAAGACCTCTCAGCAGGCTATTGCTGGGTGAAGTGAGAAGCACTTATGCCAGGGTGGTGGCAGTGTGCACTTGTGCAATGTAACAAAGGTAAAAATGACAAGAGCTGGCAACCAACTGGCTATGGACAGTAATAAAAAAAAGGGAGTCAAAGCTGACACCAAACTTGCAGACCTGAGTGACTATGAAGATGATACCTTTGATAGTAACAGGGTAAAAAACCAGAAAGAGAGGAAGGTTTTAGAGGAAAAGATAATGAGTTATCATAGGTTCAGGTCAAAAACAATAGTCCCCATGTCAGCAACTTAGATCTAGGGAAATTTGATAATCAGAGTTTATATGCATACTACATAAAGTTGATGCCAACTGGCCCTGTAATAAAGCATTTATAACAAGTAAAGGGAAATCCTCATTCTAAACATCCATCACCTGTGGCACACTACTACCAAGGACTAAAGTGGTATCAAAGTTGGAAGTGAGTATTGTGTCTGATTCAATCACCAAAGTTCAACTTAAGGTTCTGGGCTTTGTTTTTTGAAGTTAGCTTAGAAAGATGATCATATTGAGACCTATTTTTTCAGACACGACCAATGAGAAATTTTGTTTTGTGCAGCTGTGTTTTTCTTCCTTTCTCAATGGGAAGGAGGGTGAGAAAAGTGAGGAGGAGAGAAGGCTGACCACTGTGTGAAAATAAAATAGTATTTAACTTTTTTAGAAAGGTAACCATATCTCTACCTTGCTTAATCTTTTGTTCCCTAACCAGATATGAAGTCCCTATCGGATATACATTTCCTCTTTTATTTTTCACTTTATCTGTGTCTTACACACAGTGGATATCCAACAAATGTTACTGACAATTTTTGCAAGATAATACTAATTTCAAAGCCTAAAGGAATGACCATTAATATCGCTCCTATAAATGTGAGACCCATTTGTAATATGCATTCTGCTTTACCAAAAATCTTTAATGCTTCTGACCTTTTAGAATTCAACTTAAAGTGAGAGATGTAGCTCCCGCATTTTACACAGAAGAAAACTAAAGTCTCAAGAGATTAAATGACCTGTCCAAAATGCAACAAAAGGAGTAAACAGCAGAGAAGGCTGGAACCAAAGCTCTATTAACTCCTAATTCTGTTTGCCTCTAATGCTCTTTACTGTTCTCTGTTCTCCTTTGCTGTTTTATACTGCAAATTCAGAAAATATTTAATTTCTCTGATATTTTAGGATTTTTTTTCATGAAAAGACACCTTCTATTGGGGGAAAAAACACTTTGAACACCATAAATAAAAATCAGATATGTCAATTCTATGTAATCATAAACTATGTAGTAATTTCTAAAAAGTGTTTTAGAACTTAAACTATCCAAATGAATGATGGTTAAACTTCTGCAAAAGTCACTTTGAGAAGTCACATATTTAATGATACAGCAGTTAGAACAGACTTCAGGACCAAGTCATTTAAGAAAATTCAATTTTGTGCTATAGGATACTTTCTGAAGCAAAATATTATTACTCGCCTTGTTAACACTAAACTTGACTATGAACTGTTCTGTTTTGCCCAAGGATCAAATTCATTCATAAAAAGAAATTTTTTATTGCAAAGCATATTCAAAAGAAAGGAACATATGGATTATGGTAATTCTAAAAATACCTTAAGTGATATCAGAAAGGCATATACTTCTTCCTGAGATGACTATGTTGATATGACAACCCAAGGAAGTTTTCCATGCTGCACATTAATATCAGCTAATTTAACTTAATTAGAAGATCACATTTATACTCAGGCATCAGAAATATGGGCTTTTACCTTGCAAATCCTTGGGGCAGCTCTCCAAGGCCATAGAGTGGATAAAGATATGGACTCTTGCCATATCTTGCCAAAGAGTCACTATAAAGTTTAATCCTGTTGATGGTTTCATAACATGGTTGATCTAAATAGCTAAAAAAAAAAAGTAATGACAATTAGTAAAGGGTTTTATATTTACAGCTTTTTGTTTCTAATACTAATGTCATTTCTCAAGTGTACTATTGCTACTGTCTAATTTATTTCAGCTTCAGGGTATAATAATGCATTTGCTTCATTAAAATACCTACATCAAACAGATATATTCCTAAAGAATGTACTTAGAGAAGGCTCCAAAAAGAAAGTCCATCTTTAAACAATATAAAATGAAGGTTTCAGGGGTAGCATGCACTTATACTTAAATTACACTTAGTATCTGGACTACATGTCCAAACATTGGGAGGGAAAAAGGGGACAAATCTGTAATTTCAATGGTATAAGGGCTCCTGGTGAGGAAATTCCCTTTAATGATGCAGACAGGCAACTCAAGCCTTAAGGAAGTGATTGGGGGCACTGATTTGCACAGGGACACACAGCTAGTATGTATTAAGAGATAGGACTCACACTTGGTTTTTCCTAACTCTCCCCATGATACCATGCTGCCTCTCAAATGGAAAACTAGGGAAATAAAAATATGCTAAAAGATATGCCCCGCACAGACCTCTTCATATGTCTTTATTAACTGAAAAAACATAAGGCTAGCTTTAAATGAACATTTGCATCTCAACTGTTATGGAACAAGTTTTATCGAAAGAGCTAATGTAGGACTTTTTAGAGTTAAGGGACCTTTTGAGAAAATCTTGAGATTTTTCAAAATTAAGACCACTAAAATACCAAGCACTCACTCATCAGTTCTGTAAAGGGCAAGGGCATGGCCAGTGAAATCTATGACATCTTGGCCCAAATCAAACTTCTTGTACACATCTCGCATTGTAGTCTTCCTAGGATCAACACCCTCAAAAGTTCTGGAGTCTTTTTCATCAAAGTTGGCAACATATACTAAGAATTTCCTGAACCGACGTTTCTCAAACAGCCCCATCAAGCCTAAACATATTCACACACGGGGGAAAAAACACAAAACAAAATGAGAATTGAGTAGTAAGGAAAATATAAGGACCAAGTCAATAACTGGGAACAAGGAGTCCAAAATAAGTTCAAAGTATACTATAAGAACTTTGGAAATAGGGATACATCCTCAACTTCATAAACCTTTCCAAAACTGAAATGATAGAACTATAGCATGAAATTTTCAACTAAAATAAAATTATCACCATCAATTAGTGAAATATGAAGTGTACATCTTTAAATATCACTGTCAGGTAAAAGAGTAATAAAAGATATTTCTTGAAAAAAATACTTTAAGGTATCCTGTTGCTGTTGCTCCTTTAGCAATGGAGCCTGAGCAGCTGAACCACCTGATTGAGATCAGAAAACAAGCAAGGGTCAACACTCTGAAATTCTGGTATATTCTTTTTCCCTTACTCAATATATGCCCTTGGTTATTATTACAAAAGAAGCTTAAGGTTACCTTGCCCACACTCACCCCCCAAGCCAAACTAGATTCAGTTTAAGGGCCAAATATGCTACCAATCAAATATTTGTTTTAACAAACTTTAAAGTGAAAAAATTCTTTCTACATAGTCTTTAGGTTGAACCTTTTAAATACACTTTAGTTTTAGTCCAACCATTTATTCAGATAAAGATATTTCAAAGGTAAAAAAATCAGGACATTATTCATTGTTAACAATTACTCTCTACTTCAAACCATTTCAGACCTTCCCATTACTACTGGTAAGTCTGTTAAGTCAGACAAGTGCCATCTGGATAAATTTGTCTACATCAGCATTCTTATCCATTGAGCTATTTCAAGCTATTGAAGCTTTAAAAAAAAAAAAACAAATTAGTCTAATAGTTGGACTACATTTAAGACTTGACTTATGTCTAAGTATTTAGCAAAAAGTGGATTTATAATTTATAACACAGTAGGGGAGCTGTGGCTGACCTGATTGCTAATTTTTTCTAGCTCTGTATGCAATTAGCTGGGGGAAGACACAAAGTTGTGGCAGAATTCAAGTGAAATATCTTTAAATACCTACTATGACAGCACTGTGCTATAGTGCCTACAGGTGACACAAAAATGAGTAAGACAGTGCTCAAGTTAGTCTGCAATCTATTAGAGGAGGTAAACTGAGGATGCAAATAATTCTAAGACCAATCAAGACTGCATCAACTGCACTGGAGTATTACAGATAGTGTTATATTGAAGAGCCACAAATACAGTCATTGCCTAACAAATATTCTTAGCAAGACCAGTGCATTCTGGAAAATTTGAAAAATCCCTAATTATGAAAATTAAGGTAAATGTATTGAATACGATTCCTACCTTACCATTTCCATAATAGTTAAATTTCATATTCTGGGCTATCTATTACAACAAAGGGCTACGTTTTAGGTACTACATGTACATTCATATTGCAATCTGGCTTCTGACCTCATTACTCAAATGAAAACATTCTCTCCAGTTACCAGTATTGTCTTAGTTTGCTAAATCCAACGGCCTTTCCTTAATCCTCATTCTTTTTTGCCACATCTGCAGCATCGGACACTGGTGACTGTCACGTTTTATATACTCTCCCTTCTCTAAATGTCCATGTCATTGCTGTCTCTTGGTTCTCTGACATATCTGGCCACTTTTTCTCAGTCTTCTATCTTGGGTCTTCATCTATATTCTGTCCCCTAATCCTCACTCTTGAGCCCTTGCTTCTACTCTCTACACCCTCTTCTACACTACTCTCTCCATCAACTCCCAAGGAATCAATGATTCAAAAAGATCTAAATACTGCTTTACTAACTGCTTACTGGGCATTTTGAAATGAATGTCCCATAAGCATCTCAAACTCATCATGTCTAAAATACATCCCTATCTTTCCTTCCAAATTGACCCTAGCTTCTTAAGCTCTATGTATTTCTACTGAAAGCACCACTACCCTTCTAACTGTCTAGGTTCACAACCTCAGAGTCAACCCTCTCCCTGATAGCTCATCCGTTGCCAAGTCTTTTCAATTCTACTTTTATAACAATTTTCACATCTGTCCCCTTCTCCTCAAAGGCCATCATCCTTATTCAAGACCTTATCACTTCTTGCTTGGACTACTGCAACAATCTGTCTGCTTTAAGTTTCTCCCTTTATCAATCCAGATGATACTCAAAAAGAACAGGTTTGACCATGTCCTTGGTTCAAATGCCTTTCTATTAGCATCAAATACAAACTCTTATTTGGCATTAAAGCCTTTCACAATGAGGTGGCAACCCACCTTTCCAGATTTGTTACTGCCCTATACATCCTTCTAACCAAACTTGTCTTCTTTTTTCCCCCCGTAACAATTCATCTCTCATCTTGTCTTTGCATAGGCTGTCCCCTTGTGCTTCTAATTCATTTAAACATATGCTCTTATGTAGTAGAGTTTAATGATGCAGTAATTAACATTCCCTCAATAGGCTGTAGGCTCAATGAGGGTAAGTACTATATCTTACCTAAACTTGGAATATATCTTAATATTATAGCTACCTCATTACTCTATAAACAACAGAAGCATAATGTTTACTGACTTAGATGTGTACAAATCCCATGGAGGAGGATAGGTGGGTAGTATAAAGATGAATGAAAAATAAGAGAGGGAAGACATCCCCCAAAGGGGGCAAATGGTATTAACTTTTTTTCATTATAATTTTATTTAAATTTTTAAAAAACAGCCCAGAAGCATCTCAACCAAAAAAATCAGAACTTCAAAATAAATTTAATCTGATCTGATTTAAATAATAAGCCTTGTACTTCAGATAAGCAAATGAAACTGAATTCATATTTAACATTTATGGGGTCTACAGCTATGGATAATCTTAAAAGGAGGAATAATGAGACCAAACGTCAGATTGTTAGTAGCTGGTTAATAGGGAGGAGTTATATAGCCATAAATCTCAATAACTGTGAAATTCTGATGTTTTTTTTTTCACAACAAGCTTATAAGGCTTAAAAAGTAAAAGGCTCTTGTCTAGTGGACATACTAATGAAAATCTAAATCATAAATATTGACATTCTCTGTAAATGAAACTATAACAAAGAAAGGAAGCTGAAGCTAAATTGAAAGAATATTCAGGTATTCTCCTTGGAGAAGAATAAAGTAACCCAGTAGTGGAGATTTTATAATACACTGAAGGGGGGAAATTGTCATTCAATGTGATACTTGATAATTTTATCTGGTAGTGCTTATGATAAGCATTTTCAAAAAGGTTGCCATGAAAATAATTGCAGCTTATGTACTAAAAAAAAAATTGGAGCTTTTTTTTTTTCCCCTCCATCTTAGAGCTGTGGAGGCCTGCTGAAAACAGGACTTTTAGAATAGCAAAACGTCTGGAAAACTGTGGTCCAAGGCCATTTTTGCTGGCTACAAGAGAGGCCTACGAAACCAGAGGGAACATACAGCTCTTCTGAAAACTGAAGGTGTCTATGCATGGGATGAAACTGAATTCTATTTGGGAAAGAGATGTGTTTATGTATACAAAGCCAAAAACAACACAGTAACTCCTGGTGGGAAACCAAACAAAATAAGAGTTATCTGGGGGAAAATTACTCGGGCCCATGGTAATAGTGGAATGGTTTGAGCCAAGTTCAGGAGCAATCTTCCTGCCAAGGCCTTTGGACACAGGATCCGAATGATGCTCTATCCCTCAAGGATCTAGAATGAAAACTGAATGAATAAAATTATACATTTTTTCAAATGTAAAAAAAAAAAAACATTGGAGAAAATAAGAAGAGAAATTCTATAAAGAACTTTATAAGGTCTTGCAAATGAAATCAACAAATACTTTAACATTCAAGTACCTTCATTGCAAAAGCCAGCGTTACAGAAGGACTGCAAAAATTGTTGGAAAATATGGTTAAGGAGTAAGAAATGAAAGAAGTCAAAGGTGTGTAAACTATACAGATGCCGCATGTCAAAATATCAATACTTTCTTCAAAACTGTCAGAAAATATCGAACACGGCAAATACCAAATTCTATCATAAAAAATACTTAACAGACAAGGAACAAACCTGTTACTAAAGTAGGAATTATTCCCAAATCGGACGTCTGTGCCTCAGGCAGCTATGTGGCACAGTTAGCTCTGGTTCCCAGGGTGCTGGACTTAGGGATCAAGTTCTGACTGCAGCCAAAGGCAAGGACATCATCTCCTCACCCATCAAATTGTAATAACTACTCCACCTCACTAAATAGCATAATTTATGTAAACTACTTTGCAAAGCTTAAAGCAATAGATACACATTTTTACTTATTTTGCTTATTAGTATTAGATAATTATTATTATCAGTATCAAACCAGAAGAATGGCATACAATTGAGTTAACTTGACCTATTTAAAGGAACTGCTGACACTGAAAAACAGCAAATGGGTGAAAGAAAAAACATTAACACTATTACTATTTCCTAATAGTAAATTAAGTAGGTCTAATCCATGTAAACCTAGAAACTACTTCAGCCAGCCAACAAGAGATGTGACAGTCAAGAGTAACCCTGTTTTAGATCATAAATTCCTTTTTAAGAACAAATATGACTTCAAAGAAGGGATATGATTTTCAAAAACTTTTTTTCTCCTTTTTTTTGTCTTCAAAAAATGACATTTCTAGGGCAGCCAGATGGTGCAGTGAATAGAGCATTAGCCCTGGAGTTAGGAGGACTTGAGTTCAATTCCAAACTCAGACACTTAACACTTACTAGCCGTGTGACCTTGGGCAAGTCACTTAACCCCAACTGCCCTGCCTTCCCCTCTCCAAAAAAAATAGCAAAAAAAAAAAAAAAAAAGAGATATTTCTTATTAAGAGATGGCTGTCTGGGAAGGTGAAAGATACTGGGGATATTTTTGATAATGTTAAAAAAAATTACGTGTTTTTAAAAATAAATTCATTTGTAAAACCTTATAGAAAAAAATGGCATATTATGACTAATATCATCTTGCAAAAGAGTGAGAAGCTGCCAAACAAAAGACAATTTTAAAGAAAGTTGGGAGAGACGGAGAGAAAGAGAGAGACACACACACACACACACACACACAGAAGAAAAGGGAAGGGGAGAGACCACACTGGACAAGAGAATCTACTAGAGGTCTAGCCTCTAACATAGACTGACTCTGAGACCCTGGACAAGTCATAAAACCTCTCAAATACCCCAGATAACCCATAAGGACTAAGGTGCAGAGTAGATGCTGGTCTGCTCTGACAGAGGGAGTTTGCTCACCAAGACTACCCTACACCATTCAAATCACAGATCTGATCCAAAAAAATAGGAGAACACTTGTCAACATATCCAATTAAGCAGTAACACAAAAGGTATTCAAGAATTTAAACAGTACAACAGATAAAAAATGAGAAAAGACTTAAAATTTTTTCAACCATCAAAAATAGTTTCGTTTCTAACATCCATTCTAAGATCTTTTATAATATCTCAGATAGTAAAAAAGCAGAAATGGCACTAAATAAAATAAAGATGAAAAGAACAGTTGGTTGAGACCAAGTATGTGCAAAGGAAGGTCATGTTGGAAATAACACAATTTTGAGGGATTAAATGAACTCAAAACTATCAGAAAAGAGAGGAGGATAAAAAGGCTTGTGGAGAATCTTAGACCCTACTATTTATTAGCAAAAAAAGGAAAATATTAACAAACAGCATATGCTTACTTTCCCATATCTACAATGTTTTTATGAAAATGATCTTCATATTGCAAAGGTATCCTTGCTGATCATGTGAAGAGAAAAGGTATTCACAAATGATATTCTAAGTCACACCACATCCTAAGAGTCATATGATTGACTGAAAGTTATAGAGAATATAAGGTTCATATAGAATATAAAGTTAAGAATAGGATACATACAGTTTTCTGACTAAAAATAAACATTTGATTCATTAGAGCACAATGACACCTTAAAGGTATATTTTATTCAAATGTCAAAAATCATAAAGACTTCTTGAAAGATGTAACAAGAAACCACTTTGACCTCTGAAGACTGATCAAGTAAGGCCTTAAAAAAAAAAAAGGAAGACATATCACTGTCAAAGATGTTTACATCATAGTGAATGCCCACAACAGAGTCCAAATCCTTCCACATGATTCCCTATAGATGGTAACATCCTCCAAATACTCTTGTTTGTAGATGGCATTATGCTCATCCTATTAACTGCCAAAGCATTTCAAAGCCTTCTAAAAAATATCCATAATCTCTCAAAAAAGAAAAGAATAACCAAGTGGATGAAGAATGTCTATTTTATAGACTATGCCATGCAGGTGGATGACAAGTCATAGAGACAGCCCATCAGTACATATATAATGGGCTCACAATGGAATAAGAAAAGAAAATTAGCTTGGGCTCCTTTTGCAAAACTGTCCAATGCTTTTAATAAATGAACCCTAAGCTTCTCCCTGAAACAAAGTCCCATCATTTTAACACCCTTTGTTCTAATTATACTGTACTGCAGCAAAGTCATGAAATACCACTGTCACCAAGTTATGGCACAAAGCGGGTGGAAGTATGCCAGAACATATTATTTACTATTCAAGTGCCATAAGAGGATTACTGTAAAGGAAATCACCAGAAAGAAGTACAACTGGAAAAGAAGCAGTGCCAGTCCATACAATTTCCACTGGTATCTAGATGTGGAGCAGTGGAGAGTCAGCTGGCATCAAAATCAAGAAGAACTAGGTTCAAGTCTACCTCTAATACACTACAGCTTATGTGGACCCAGACAGAATGGTTAAGTTCTTAACCAATGAAATAACAGACACAATTCCTAATCCTATCCCTCATATGCTCAGGTAACATTATATAATAAAAGGTGCAAATTCAGAGTAAGAGGAAATATAAGAGTAAGTTAGGGTTATATCTGGTATTACAGAAAACCGTTGACAATGGCCTTCTTATAAACTGAATGGATCTCTTATTATTAATACAACCCAACAGGCCTTTTCATGCTATCAGATCATGCTATTTATGTTCTGGTGTTTATATTCTCTATGCCCAACTAGACTATAAAGTTCCATGGGGGAAGGCACCATTTTATCACCAAGATATAACACAGTGTTACATTCTCAGCAGATGTTCAATAAACTTGTGTTGATGATGATGAATATAACCTTCCTAGGGATTTACATACTTCATTTAAAAAGAGCAACCTAGCAAAGACTAACCCAAAAGAATGAATGTATAATGTTACTATTTATGGTATGAATAACAGGTCAATAGGTAAGATATTATTCCAAGACCAGCTTGGAAAATTTAACATTTATCCTCCTCCACACAGAATACTTTACCTCTAAAAGCCAAGAAAAAGCAAGTACATTTAGGAGGTTAATAATCATAATATCTAACATTTATATAGCACTTACTTCATGCCAGGCACTCTTAAGTGCTTTATAATTTTAAGAATTTAAAATCTTATCCTCCTAACAATCCTGGAAGATAGGTGCTATTATTATCCTCATTTTACAGTCAAGGTTAAGTAACTTGCCCTGGGTCACCTATCTAGTATGTGTCAAATTTTAACTCAGATTTTCTTTTTGGAGGGGGGAGGGCAGGGCAATTGGGGTTAAGTGACTTGCCCAAGGTCACACAGCTAGTAAATGTTAAATGTCTGAGGCCGGATGTGAACTTAGGTTCTCCTGACTCCAGGGCCGGTGCTCTATTCACTGCAGCACCTAGCTGCCCCTCAGACTTTCTTATTAAGGCAGACCTGTACAACCCGGCAGCAGGTAGGGGCCAAAATTAAAATAGGCTAAAACATCTTCAGGTCACAGATAGGTTTTTAACAACTCACTTTCCAAATAAAGGTATAATAAATGATTAAACTATTCTGCAAATAAACCATGTTAAAAGGAAATTTCAATTAATTACATTTATTACTTAAGATTTTTAATCATGAAATCACATTAATGTTAAAAAAGTTACTTTGCTCAGCGGTACAAGTTGTAATATATTTTTCAGGCTTTCTTACTGTTTACATTTCATTAACTGGATGTATCATACTTCTTGTCAGCAATCATTTTATTGTACTCCAGATTCATATTTGAAATCTATTTCTTTAGAAAACTGAAAACTAACTTTAGTGGCTGCCTCATTTTCTGAGTTTACTTTCTTGAAAAACTCCTGTTCTACACTGAGATTTTTCAACAATTTGGATGTTTTAATTTGTTTTTAATTGGTGTCCAATTTGCTTACGTCAGGATATTTTGATTTGAAATGGTGACGAAGATCGTATTCCTTTGAAACAGCTATTACTTCTCAGCTAACAAGGCTCATGTGAAAGTAAACAAGTATCTATTTGTCCATTTCAGATTAAACACTTCGTGTTCTGATTCAATCTTCCATTTCTTTTTATCACCCATATTATAAGTCACCCAAAAACTTTAATATTAGAACCAAAAAATCTCCACAACAACTGTTCACATAGAGAAAAATACTGAAATAAGTGTATGACCTTGGAGAGAGCACCAGACACTCATGTAACTTGGAGGGCAGTCACACAGCAAGGAAGAGAATTGCATAGTGGGTATGAGCTAAATTGGTGCATGGGCATGGCTATACTCACTTTGTCCCTATTCAATGGCAGTAACAACCAAAAACACAGGGAAAAGATACAACTCTTGCTCCTCTCAGACTAGAGCCAGACTGACGATGGTTGGTTGCCAAGGGTCATGTGACAAACAGGAGAGAATGTGCAACGGCTACACCCACCCACCAAGTTACATGATGGGCACAATAGCGACTAGCAGAAGGCGGGTAAAAGCAGGACACAGATAAAGTACTCATTACGTTTTTACTTCTTTTACATCCTCTACATTTTTCAGAGGCTACCCAAAATCCTTCAGTGGGTAGTATGTTGTGCAGACCTATATTAGGGTTAACCATGAAATCCCATCAAATTCCATCAAATTAAGACTTTTTGGGTGGGAGGGGGTAAAGAAAGGGGAGTGGAGTTCACTGAATGGAAAGAACACTGGGATTAGAAGCTGAGTTCTAATCTGAGCTCTACCACTTACTAGAAATCTTCCATCTAACTCTCTTGTACCTAATTAACCTACATGTTGCTTCCTCATTAGGACATAAGCTCACAGGGGAAAGGGATTATTTTTACATCTCTTTGCATTTTCATGACTTAGCACAGTGACTGGTCCATAATAAATTCTTAATATATTATAATAATAATAATAAATAAGACAAAGTTCTTAATAAACACTGATAGCTCCTTTAAATTCTCTGTATCTCAGCTTCCTCTCTATAATGTAAGGGGGCTGGACTTCTAAGGTCCCTCCCAGCTCTAGGAACTTAAGAAAACAAGATTTAAAATACAGCTACTTACTAGATGCCAAGGCTTCTGCCTCAGTGGAAGGAACTTTGTAGATTTTCCCTCCCTTGTAGACAAAGCTTCCTTCGGTTACTTTGAAGTCCAGATACCGAGTGACTTCTGTATAAAGCAGCATCTTAACCAACTGACCTATAAAAAGATTAGTATCATAAAATTTTAACACTGTTATTTGTACATGGTTAATAAAGAGATCTGACCAAAAGTTAAATATTATAAAGATTATTTCCTCCTTTTTACTAAAATGATTAATGCTATAAAGTTGCTACTAAAGAAGAGCACAAAATTTTGCATGTCTTATAACGGTCAAGCACTTGTAGAAAATTCATCTTTACTTTATAAATCTTTCAGTGAGTCAGTCAACAAAACATTTACTAGGTGACTATCATGTACCAAGTACTGCACCAAGTATAGATAGAGATACAAAAAAAAAAGGGGGGGGAGGCAAAAGTTCCTGGTCACAGTTCAGTGGGGGAGGTGACATACAAATAACTATTTACAAATAAACTATAAACAGGATAAATTGCAAATACTCAACAGAGGGAAGGCAGTAGAACTAAGGGGGATCAAGAAAGTCTTCCTGAAGAAGGCGAGATGTTAGTTGGGATTTGACAGAAAACCAGGGAAGTCAGGGGGCAGAGATGAGAATGGAGAACATTTCAGAACAAATCAAGAATGGCAAAGTAAAAAAACTTACATCAAGTGGTATATTACTTACTCTTTAAGGAGAAAATCAAAATCAGATGATGGCAATATTAGAGAGAGAAACAAATTCTAAGATGTACTCTTTGAAAAAAGAACTACGGTATCTATTATACTTTTTTGATCAAAACTACTTTATAAACAGAACAAAGCATAATTATAAAACTTTAAAGTTTTCTATGTTTACTTATCGATTTGTTAAATTAAAAAATACCAACCATAAGTCATTAGTTCCATCCTACCTATGACACCATATTTACGTTTTTTGCATTTAAAAACTCTAGGCACCTCTATGACTAAGGCAAAACTCTCTTCCCAGTTATTTTTATCTTGTTATTTTCTGGCTACTTCTTCCTCTGTTACCTTTCCTTACAAGTCATACATGATTTAATGATTTTTGCCAGGGCATTATTCCTTCTTCACCTTCATTCTTAGTTTAAAGTCACTTGACAAGATCAACAAGTCTCCAGAGAAAGTCTCCCTGGTCTTCCTGATATGTACTTTGCCCCAACCCAAAAAGCCTTCAACATCACTACAGTATCTTTTGACCATAGCCCACAAAAACAAACCCCTTTCTTTCAACAATAAGCACATAGCCCTGTCACCTCTTTGACTGCCAAGTTCCAACTCTCAACTGGTAGCACAGATGAAACATCATCTAAGCCTGAAAGTCCACAAAGTCCTTCAGTTTCCTACTTAAGAGTTTCAAACTGCCTAGAGAGTCTTCAGGTTTCTGGAATGGTATCAGGCATCCTGATACAAAATCATCAGTTAGACAAATCCAAGGTTAATGATCACATTCCAGATTCTTCCTCCATGAAAGAAGCTTCATATCCCTCAATAGGATGACACCAATAATTATGCAATCTTCTATGTATACTCAAGATATAGGAATATGAATTCTCTGGCACTCAAATTTTTTTTCTTTCCTTAAATCAGTGCATGATTGCTACCTATTACTCACCTAGTCCAGATCTATAACTGTATTACTCAGAAATTTAGGAAATTCATCTGTTCTACCAAAGTGACTATAAGTACAACTTGTAGATCAGTCCTTTCAGTCTACATTTTAAATAAACCTTTAAATAATTTACATTTAAATGTAATTCAGTCTACATTTAAATAACCATTATTTCTAGACTCATTACTGACCTATAATTTTTTTTACCATTTTACTCTAACACCAAGCACACATAGGGTTAAACTAATTAATATTTATTACATTTCACACTTTGTATATTTGGAAAAAAGTATCCCAAATAAATGACTTGAGTAAGGTAGTGAAAATTTATACAAGTGACTGGTTTTAAAGTTAGCATTTAGGTTTCTGAATTTCCTTTCTTAACTTCACTTAAGATACACAAGTTTATTCTATTTGGTGAAAACTCAAATTGATAATTATGCCATATTAAAACTAATAATTATAGGTCCTCAAGTAATACATTAGCATGTAAGGTAGGGATACACTTTTTCCCTCCTGAAATATATGTGGGCTAGAAACTTTAACAATCATTAATTTACCTTTATGATAATTCAAAAGTACCACTATCATGTCTGTTATGAATGCTTGCCATTATAGCATAAGACTTTAATGTAATTATGTGAAAATATTACTATATTCTGGTCCTACCAAAACTATCAATTTAATACTCAGTCTTAATGAGCTGTATACAATATGCTACTTAACACTGTTGCAAAAGGAACACTATGATTTTGAACCACAACAGTCCTACATATAGGTATAAAAGCTATATACATATCAATTTTATCTTAAATACCTACTGCTGATGGAAAAAGAATGAACAGTTTATCGCTACTTACATTTTCCAGTGTTAGTAATTATCAAAACCTTTTTTCCTACTTCTAAATTGGATATAAGATATTCAGAAAATCAAAATCACTGGTATTCCAGGGCGGCCAGGTAGCACAGCGAGTAAGAGCACCAGCCCCAGAGTAGGATGACCTGGGATCAAAGCCGGGCTCAGATACTTAGCACCACACCCAGAAATAACTGGCCGTGTAACCCTGAGCAAGTTACTTAACCCCAATTGCTTTAAAAAAAAAAAATCACTGGTATTCCTTACCATTTGCCATAAGGAATTTGGGGATTAGGTCCACATTCCAGTCTCTTCCCCTTCCCATTGAGGCTGGTGGTGATCCTGGTATATTAAACCTTTTGTATAACTAAGAAGAAAATGATATTTAAGTGCACATTTATTTTTCTTTAAATTTCAACACAGATTTCAATGTGAAGTTAGATTCAAAGACAGAAATATTTATCAGTTTCTGCACTATTTATACCACTACTCTAAATACAACAACTGAAGTCTTACTAAAATGAAGTTCTTAAAGTCTATGCCAGATGTGACACCTACACAGGTTAGATTATCTAATTAGAAGGTCTAAGACCAGATCTATTAAAATATCTCCTTTTGGGGTGGCTAGGTGGCACAGTGAATAGAACACCAGCCCTGGAGTCAGGAGGACCTGAGTTCAAATCCGGCCTCAGACACTTAACACAAAAAACTAGCTGTGTGACCTTGGGCAAGTCACTCAACCCCAGTTGCCCTCCAAAAAGCAAAAAAAAAACTATCTCCTTTATTATAAAAAAGTTCCAGTGTCTATTTAAATCTATTTCACTGGACAGTCATTTCAGCAGCAAGAACACAGGACTACTTAGAAGTAAAGAAAATAATACTGCCAGCAGTCTACATTTACAGCATTGCCTTCAGGAACATGCTTTCTTATTTGTAAAAATAATCTAAAACTCATTTTCTCCCTAAGCAAGTTATAAGAGCAAGCTTTTGCTCCAGTGGTTACAGGTTAGAGAAACGGAAAGCAAGATTTGTTAAATTTGTCAAAAGAATTTAAAGTTTCCAAGAATATAATTAATATTATATTCAAGAATGTAAGTGCAATTGTTATAATACAGAAGGGTACATTATTTCTTATTCTAAAAAAGGAAACCTAATTCACTTAACTTGTTTTTCAAGCTGTTCAGTTTTAGCAAACTCAGAGGCATGAAACTAAACAAAATTCTATAGTTTTCTAAAGCATGACCATTTATAAAAAATTTCTACTAAGAGGAGAATTTAATGTTAATTAGGCATGCCATTTCCAAAATTTGTATGTGAAAGATGTCCCATAAAAATAGGCCAATGGTTCTTGTCCACAATCTATTAAGTAGAAAGTCATAATTAATCAGCTACAAATGGTAGTAAAGAACACAAAATTTCTATTATTGCAATCCAAGTAAGTTTGCTGAAAAGCCTTATATAAACAACAAGACAGCATGGTTTAGTAGACAGAGATCCTTGGAAGCTGGTTGAACATATGTTCAAGCTACATCTCTGAATCAAGTCACTTAACCTTGCTCAGTACCTGAGAGTATTTGAGGAACACTTGCCATTTTGCATTGCGCTGGTAGAGGAAATTTCCATACCAGGACTTCCTTACAATGCAATCAGAGGCCAAACAATAACAAAAAAGTTCATGATACAGCAGTCTGTGTAAGCATTTTTGTACTAAACTTTTGTCTAGAAGAACAAAGATGTTCAGAAGGATATAAATGTACATAAATGCTAAATAAATGTAACCTCCATGTAAATATCAACATCATTATATAACAAGAAATGATCTTAAACACCTAATGAGATTTGATAACAGAAAAATAAATGATTAACTACAACTTACATCTTCCAGTGGTGTAATAGATGCACTTTCACCTCCATAATAGGAGTTTCTATCCATGTGAAGGACCTTCTTTCCATTAACTGACATGATCCCAGAAAGTATGCATTCCTGTATGAAGAAAGTAAGTATTTTAAAAGGTAGAAAGGTATATAGCAAGTGCTAATAGCAAAAATTCCTAACTCTGTAACACTTCTTCACTGACAAATGCTTCATAAGTAGGATGATATTTTTACATAGAAAAAAATGAATGAAGGCAGTTTAGATGCAGAGAATGATTTTAACTGAATCAAGGTTTTAAATGTAATTTGTGAGATAAAATTATAGGATGGCAAGGAAAGAAGAACTGTATTCTTAGGAATAAAACCAGGAAGAGTAATGAGGAAAATATAGGCAAGTTATTCAAACTTTCATATGCATGTGTGACAGGAATTTGCTAACTGCTGTATTGTGGCTCTGAATGTATGGATTTTTTTTTTACCCACAGTGAAAGGGTTTTTTTAAATTATTTTTTTTCAGTAAACAAAAATCTTCTTCACCCTCATACTGTGACTTCCCCCAACCAAGGAAGATAAACAAAACCCCAGTTGTAAATATACAGAGAGAAGTAAAATAAATTCCTGTTTTACCTGTGTCCAAAAATAAATCTCAATCTGCATTCTGAAACCATTATCTCTTTATCAGGAGGTAGGCAGCGTGTTTCATCATGAGTCCTCTGGAATCATGGCCATTCCAGTGATTCAAAACTATTTTCCTGGTTTGTTCACCTCATTCTACATCAATTGATTCATATAAGCACCCCCAGGTTTCTCTAAAACCATTCCCTTCATCTTATTTATAGCAAAATAGTATGTCATTATATTTATGTATCATAACTTGTTCAGTCATTCCCCAATTAATGGGCCCCCGAGTTTAAAAGTCTTTGTCAACAACCAAAAAAGCTGCTATATTCTTGTACATCCTTAAGTTTGTTTTGCTTAAGACTACTACTCCCTCCCTTCATTTCCTATCTTTCTTTTATTTCCTTCTCCCTTTTCCTTCCTTCTCTTTTGTTTCCTTGTTGAGTAAAAATTTTTTATACATAACGTTTTTCCTTCCTTTGACGAGTTTAGATCAGTGAGGCTCAAGTATCAACTGCTCCCCCCACTTTGTATAGACTTTTACTTACATACCCCAACTGGGTGAGATAGTTTTCCCTATTCTTCTCCCCTTATCCCCACAGTATATTCCTCCTGCCCTCTCTTTCCATTCTTTTATTAAGATCAACAAAACCTAACAGAACCACTACCAGGTATGACTTTCTCTACAACCCCTGATAAGAATCTAAGGGTACACATACACATGTATTATCTCCAAGCATTAAAAAACATAAACATTTTATCCTTGTTTAGTCCCTTATAACTTACAAGTTTTACCTTTTTTGTTTCTTGACTCTTATAAGTCTTTTATTTCATTAATGTCCATTTTGCCCCTGTACAATTAAACTCAAGTGTTTTGGGGTGGCTAGGTGGCACAGTGAATAGAGCACCAGCCCTGGAGTCAGGAGGACCCGAGTTCAAATACAGCCTCAGATGCTTAACTTACTAGCCATGTGACTTTGGGCAAATCACTTAACCCCAATTGCCCTCCAAAAAGCAAAAAACAAGTGTTTTTCAGTCAGCTATTCTTGCCTCTTTTAACTTCTACAATACCATATTCCAGGTTCTCCACTCCTTTATGATGGCTAATATAAGCATGATCGTAACTGTGGTTCCTTGGTACTTGAATTCTTTATGGCTGCTTGCAGTATTTTTATTTTGACCTAGAACTCTGAATGTTTCTGGATGTTTTTGAGTCACTCTCTTCTGAGATTGTCCTGAATATCCTTGTCAGCACACTGGCTTTTAATGGTGGGATTCTTTTTATATTTGCCCCATTCTTCCATCCTACTTGCTGAATTCTGAATTTTAGGACCAGGCTCTTCAATTTCTGAAGGAAAGTCTAGGCTTGGTCATAGTGCTGCTTTCTTGAGGTACTGAAGGTTATTCTAGAATTCTGACAGCTCAGGTTTGGGTCCTACAAGCTTTCAGTGCTCCAAAAGCAGTTTTTGATAAAAGGCAAAGGCTGATTTCTGCCCTCCTGAACTAATCTTTGTAAATTCCTGACCTGGGTTTAGGTCAGAGCAACACAACTGTGGGTTAAACTCCAAAAGAAGTTCCAGTAGACTGCTGCTGGATTCAGCCACTATCAACTGGCCTGAAAGCTCTGTTGGTTGATAGTGATGGAACGACAGGATCCCTTTTGCCCTGAAATTTCTGCCCAAGTCATTCCATTGTAGCCTTCAGAGTGGGATTCCACTCTATTCCTATAGTTAGAAATACAGAGCTGCTGCTTGCTTCTGAACTTTATTTCCTATTCAATATACACTCTAAGGGCTATTACCACTCTTCACATGGGAACACTCTCTAGTCAGCCTTCAAGCTGTGATCCAGAACTGAATAATGAGCAAAAGAGCTGCCAGTTGGCATCTATTCCTGCACTCTGCATAACACTGGGTTCCTCTTGGCTGGATTTGGTACTGCCAGTCTTCCTTCCTCCCTTTCCATTTTCTTTTTAATTCCCTTGACATTCTTGATCTTTTGTTCTTCCAAATGAATTATTTTCTAGCTCTATAAAGGAATATTTTGATAGTCTGTTTGATATGACACTAAATAAGTAAATTAATTTAGATAGCATTGTCCTTCATAGTATATTGGTTGAGCCTACCCATGGACAACCAATTTCTCCAATTATTTAGACCTGTCATTACTTGAAGAATATTAACTTTGAACCCCAGTTTAGCAAAATGTTATTTCCTTCAACAGAATTCCATTCTTATTATTAATATTACAATAATTACAAAAAACTCTACTTAATCAGTATTATACTTGGAATTTTAGGACCAGGCTCTTCAAACATCCAGAAAAAGTGCCTGGGCTGGTCATGCTTTTGCTTTTTTGAGGTACTGAATACTAGGTTATTCTATGATCTCAGAGATAGCTCAGGCCTGAGTCCTACAAACTTTCAGTGCACTGAAAGAAATGTGATGGGGACAAAATCTGCATCAGAAATTTGTGGAAACCTGTTTTCTCTTTTGTTATATAAATATCTCTATAATATCCTCAATTTTGCTTCTTGGCCCACAAGTCTAAAATATTTACTATCTGGCCTTTACAGTTTACCAAACCTTGCATTAAGGAATGGCTGTTGTTCTGAAATATTTTGAACAGATCTTCCATATATATTGGATGTCAAACATTCATCAGGGTAACTTGTAAAGCCTCCCCATCCTTCTCCACTTTAAATTTTTATTTCCTTTCTAATTTTAACTGAATTGATTTTATTGGTACAAGAACTTAATTTTATGTAATCAGAATTGTTCATTTTATGTTCTGTGATTTTCTCTATTCTTTATCTTATCACAAACTCTTCTCCTAGCCATAGTTGAGAAAGTCATTTTCTCCCTTGTTCCTCTAATTTGTTTATGATATGACAGTTCATTTTGAGATAATGTAGCCTTTTGGAACTCATAAAATGTGGTCTCTACCCAATTTCTGCCAGATTGTTTTCCAGTTTTCCCAGTAGTTTTCGTCAAATATTAAAGTAATTAAGATCCTTGAATTTATTAAACACTGTGTATGTATTCATATGCTTGTGTATGAGTAATCTGTTCTAACTGAGCTTTCTCTTTTTTTAACCATTACCAAATAGCGGCAGCTAGGTGGCACAGTAGATAGGGTGCCAGGCCTGGAGTTATGAAGATCTGAGTTCAAATCCAGTCTCAGACACTTATTAGTTATGTGATCCTGGGCAAGTGAATTAACCCTATTTGCCTCACTTACCTCATCTGTAAAATGAACTGGAGAAAAAAATGGTAAACCATTCCAGTATCTTTGCCAAGAAAACCCCAAAGGGGTCATGAAAAGTCAGACATCTAAAATGACTGAATAACCACCACCAGCCTTAATCATTACTGCTTTAGAGTGAGATAGTTTTGAGATGCTATTACTATGCCCCATTCCTTCCTTCTTTTTTCCATCTTACCAGAATCCTACATTTCTAATAGTGCTTGAACAGCTATCACAGAATCATGCAATATTAGAACTAGAATGAACCTTAGACCAACCTAACCCCCTCCCTTTAAAGATAAGGAATGATGAGTCCCAGAGAGGGGCAAGTGGCTTGTCTAAGGTCACACAACTAGACTGTAACAGAGCTGTGACTGAATAAGTCAGGTCTTCCAAGTCCAATGTTTGTTCCACTGGGTCCGTTTGGGTAGACATTATTTTCACCACAGAGGCAACAGTATTTATAATACTTTGCCTTTTGTCAAAACATGGTGAATCAAAGGGAGGAAATCTAGATATTCTTAAAGATATAAAGTAACACTTACCCATGGCTGAAATCACATATGCAAGCAGAAATTCTAGTTAACTCAACAACATAAACCAGTTTAAAATGGATCACAGTTATCAATGATTTAAAGATAGAAGGAGCACAAACTACGTACTATCATATTTTGTAAATGTAATATAACAATTACTAATTCAAAATGAATTTTTAAATACTTAATACATCTTATTCAATTCAATAAACATTGAGTGAATCCTCATTATTTGAAAAGCACTATGAGATACAATGATGAACAATTTAAGGGCCCAAATAGTCATCTTCCCAGATGTTTTAGGGTTCCATTTTTGGAAGAAAAATCCACATTTATATTTTAAGTGCTCAAGTGTCACACAGTCTCTATTAAAATATACAGCATTTCACAATCCATTCAAATTAGCATAGGTCCACTGGATCATGGATCCTTAAAAAAAAAAATCACAGCAAACTGACATTTTAAAATCAGAACAGTAAGGATTAATAATTTTTCTAAAAAAAGGGATGCTTACTAATAGTAGAAAAAATGCAAGATTCAGAGTCAGAGAACCTGGATTCAAAACCTAGTTTTATTGCTTACTACCACTGTGACCTCTGGGGCTCTTTTTCCATATTTATAAAAAGACTAAATGAATTCTAATATCCTTTCCACTTGTAAATCTATCTGCAAATCTTAAATGCTATATCAATGCTAGTCGTCATTATCACTATTATTTATGCATTAAATTACTGAATTACTACTATGATGTTTACAATAAATATGAAAAAAGCTAGTGGAAATTCTAGAAGGTGAAGAATGTTCTGAACCCTTTCTAGTGTGTTACGCCATGGAGTAATGGAAATCACAGATTCAACATTAAAGACATGTAAATATGTCTAAGTACAGAATTTATCTACGTTATAAAAAGTTCTAAAATTGCATTATCTTTTATAATAGCATAAAATTAAAATTTGCTATTATCCAACAAGAAATATATTACACAGAAAAGAGCATTAATACCAAGACATTACTCCAAATGTTTTCCCCGTATTTAATCTTCAATCCCTTTATCAGTTACATTTGCTTTTTAATGGCATAGCTTCAGCATTTTATTAACTCCTACCTGATAAGTTAAATATAAATTAACATGCCAAAAAACGCTGGTTTAGATCAGGCCTACACTACCTTCGGCCCACCACAGGATTTCAGGTGGTCGGCAAAAAATAGATATAGATGAAAACATCCTCTACATTTTTCATGGGCTGCCTAAAATCTTTTGGTGGGCTGCAGGGTTATGCAGGGCTAGTTTAGATGCTACCAAATACTATACATTTTTAATTTCCATAACTGGAGCATATCCACAAAACAACTGACCAGAATGACAACATATACCAAAAAGTCAAACCGAAATTACAGCACTATTTTCAGTATCCAAGTTATGACCTCAACCATTTAGCACTTCATGTTTTCTTGCGTAAATGGGAGAGACCTACCCAAATTGTTTGAAATGTGGATAAGGCAAATTCTCATTGTTAAGACAAAACATAAAAAGTTAATGTAGGTTTGATAGCCCACAGAATAATTTTAACACATTTTAATAAGATTCAGAACCCCAAAGAAAATATACTCAGCCACATGCTAATCAAGAGGAGGTAGGATGTATAATGATTTACTGCAAAGAACATTTCACTGACAATCAGAAGAACTTCTAGTCCTGTTTGACATTTGCTTGGGCAATTCACTAATTTCTCTGGGCCTCTATTCCACACATGTAGAAAAATGAGGCTGAATCACATCATCTCTAAGTCTCCTTATTTCTCTAGTTCTAAAATTCTAAAAACAGAAGGTCTCACTTTTCTACTATGATGGTTCACATTTACAATATAACAAAGATACAACTCATTTGAACCATTGCTAAAGCATCAGAATTTTTTTAATGGTGATTTGAGCTACTTTTCCTGATCAATAACGCAATGTGATGGTCTAAGGTACCTGTTAGTGTCTAAATTGTTGTACAGCCCCAGTGAAACAAAATGGAACTCTTATTTTACTAAATAATAGCAATACTGTAAATTTCTTTCTAACTTACAGAGAAACAAAATTAATTACATTCTATAGTACTTAATTTACCAACTAACAAAGATTGACTCCAATAAAACAAGAGAAACTGCATTTGGCTTATTAACATGCCAATGTTAAAAATGACCAAACAAGAGACTTCATAAGTTACATCATCTAACATCTACCCAAATCATAAATCCAGCTTTATAACATTCCAATATCTCCAGTGATGGGAATACAACGATAGAGATGGGAACTGGACCCATGATTTCACTGGTAAAGAAAACTTCTTGGTGAGAAAATTTCCTCTACCAAAGCAGGATGGCACCTTCTCTGAACATATAGTCTAAAAGAACTCCCTAGAGCCCTTAGGCTGAGTAACTTGCCAGGGGTCAAGGCAGAACCCAGGTCTTCTTGACTTTGAAGAGTGCTCTCCATCCATTTCACCATACTGCCTCTCATCATTAGGATTTTTATGCTCAGAATTAAGCAGAACAAGTCTAATGCCTTTTATCTATAATCGCTATCTTTAAATATGTTTTAAATATTTAAAGATTTCTAACACATATAACCCCTAAGTCTTTTCTTAAGACTAAACACTCCCTACCTGGCACCCTTCAGTCTTGGCTCCAACCTACCTTTCCAGTTTTATTATATATTACCCTCCTTCAGACATACTTCGGTTAAACCTAACTGATTATCTTGATATTCCTCAAACAAGACAGCCCACTTTGGTGTCACTGACAAGCTTTCCCCCCATGCCTAGAGTGCACTTTCCTCATCTCCAGATCTTAGAAGTCCTAGGTTTTTTTCAGAGCTCAGATCAAATATCACCTCCAATATGAAGTCTTTCCCCAAGTCCCCCAATTCCTAACACCCCTAGCACAGGGGTGGGGAGCTTGCAGCATCAAGGCCACACATGGCCCTCAAGTAAGGCCCTTTGACAGAATCCAAACCAGATTCAAGTCTGGTGAGGCCGTAGCTGAGGACCTAGACTTGAATTCAGACAGCATGTAGCCTAGAGGCCACAGATTTCCATGCTAGAATTTCCCTAAATTGCCTTCTATTTACTTTGTAAGGTGTTAAGTGTGCTGTACCTATAGTCTCCCCCTATAAAATGTAAGGGGCAGCTAGGTGGGGCAAGGTTAACAATCAGGAAGATTCATTTCCTGAGTTCAAATCAGGAAATCACTCTTACTGGCTGTGTGACCCTGGCCAAGTCATTTAACCCTATCTCCTTCAGTTTCCTCATCTGTAAAATGAGCTGGAAAAGGAAATGGTAAACCATTCCAGGATCTTTGTCAAGAAAACCCCAAAGGGGGTTGGGGGTCACAAAGCATTAGACATAATTAAAAATGACTGAACAATAAAATGTAAACTCCTTGAAGTGAGCACAATATATTTAATTTTATCTTTGTAGTTCTAGGTTCTTAACACAAAAGATGGATATCTCAGGCATTTTCATAATCTCATCTGAAGATCACAATAACCCCTCGAGGTAAAAATTATCCATATAATTTCTCCAATTTATAGAGGAGGACACTGAAACTCAGTGAACTGCTTGGAGGTGACACAACTTACAAGTGTCAGTCAGGATTCAAAACCAATTCTATTGACCCTCACGATAAAAGGACATGAGTTTAGTCTGGTATGGTTTTTGATGAATCCATGCTGGCTCCTGCCTACTCTTCTAAGTGAAAAACACTGAAAATTCACAACCATAGAGCAAAATGAAGGTTCATGCAAGGGCCTAAGTCCAAGATAATGGACTTAGTACTATGCACTTGCTACCTGATCTAACCCATCACACACTATGTACAAGTCTGCTTTCTTTAATTAAAAGTCTGGCAGTTTTCCAAAATACCACACAGAGATTCAACTCAATCTCTAAAATTCAAAATCATTAAATAGATTTTCAGGTAAATAATTTTGTAATTGGTATCTATTTTTTCAATCCCCATGATAGCTATGTTTCTTTAATGACAGTTTACAACTTTAGTTTCTCTGATCCAAAGTGATAGAGATGAATACAAATAAACACAAAAAACTATAAATATTAAAGTGATAGACTGAAAAATAATCACATTATTTTTGCAAATGGTTAACCAACCAAATGAAAGCTGAAAATTGTCCTTTTAACATCGATCAAAAGTGATTAATATTGGTATAAGAGTCTGTCTTTTAGACAAGGATACCAGAAGAGTAAGGTACCTTCAAATATTGCTTACTGAATATAAAATAAAAGCTTAACACAGATTCAGAAATTTTAAGATGAGTCAGATGACACATAATGCTAGGACAAGATACAATTCAAAGATAGCATTTTAAAATTTTTTAGGGGTGGAGGTTCAAATCAATTTGACCCTGTCTTCCAACACTGTTTTTCTTATGAATACTAATTTGTTCATTCAGCCAACAAATATTTATTCAGCTTAAAATAAACCATAAAATGATATGCAACAGAGAGAATTTATTTACTTTTTCTGTATTTTTTCCCCTGAGTTAAGTTACCCAAAAGTATAAACAAGTTATTAGAAAATTAAATAAAATATGCCAAGGTCAGAGAAAAGCCTTTTATTTGTATTTTATATTGTAGCATTAATAGTATCAAAATTATCCAACTTAAAATGTTCTCAAAAAGGGAGCCATAATCTTTTGAGAAAAAAAATGCAATAATACTGGGAATGCTAAAATACGAAGTATGTTCAACTCTGGTATGAAAAAAAACTGATATATGAGTTCTTAAAGGACAGGACCTAAAAGCACATTTTTGTCCCCTTCCTCCACACAAACCATTCAAATGAGTCAAAGTCATTTATGGAGTAAAGAAAGCACTCACATAGACATATATTGATTTCTTTTCCAAGTCTCTGAAAGAAGCCGTCATGGAGTTATCTGTGCCTTTTACTATCCATTAACCCTCATCTTAGTAAGAAAGATAAAAGGCCAAGGAGAAGAAAAACCCAAAATTCAAAAGCAAGTCTTTCTCATTTCTAGCCTGTAAACGTGTAGCAAGTCTGGGAAGTGAAAGGCATTACCGTAACATCGGAGGGGGGACGGGGGTGAAGGAAAGAGGTTTTGCTAAAACTTAAAAACTCAACGCAACATTAGGCATCCATTAGACCTGAGTCTCTTACCTTAAGCAGGGGGGAGAAAGAACATGTGTTTAGGTGCTGCACTCAAAGCTTTTTAGAATGAGCTAACGTTTACAGTTATCACAGAATACCTTCTCACATCATCCGATTCCTGCGCTTGCTTCCTGCTGCAAGGGATTGAATTTTAGTAACTGAAGGGACCGCGAACCATTTCCACTCAACCCTTCCTGCCTCCCTTGGCCAAGTGCTATATTCTGCCTCCCATCTGGAGAGGTCATCAAAGAAAACGTTAAAGAGACACAAATTAATTCCCGAATATACAGGTTTAGATTTTTGTTTTAGTTAAAAACGGTCCGAGTCTTTTAGTAGAAAATTTAATTCTAGCCGTCTTCCTGCGCTTCACTGATTTAAACCATTTCCTGGGTCCTCCTACAAAAGTGACTGGGGAAGCTGCCATGAGGATATGGGGAGGTGGTTACTTGAGCTCCTGCAAGCGTCCTCATCCCCAACCAGGGAAAATGTTATCTGTCCGAAGCACCCTTTCCCACCAACACGTTATTTTAAGGAAAAGATCTGTGCATTAAACCTAGATCAAAGAGCTACAGAATCTCAGAACAAACGGTTCCCTTCTTAGTTCTGTCCCCCACAAAGCCTTCAGTACTGAAAGACAGAGACACGCCAATCATCCTGGAGCTCTAGGGACGTGTGCACGGAGCCAACCTCGCCGATACAGCATAAGAAGGCAGGGGAATGGAGGAGAGCTGGACCAGAGAATAAAAGCAGGAAGCTGGAGGAAGGAGGCCGCCGCTGTCACCGGACCAGACCCCGACTGCAGGACGCGCGCTCCCGGCCCGGGAGCCCCTCTCACCCTTCCCCCTCGCTGTTCACGCCCTCCAGGCGCAAAGCTTCCTCCCCTCCCCCCCACCTGCAGGCGGTCACGGCCGGCCCCCACCCCCACCCCCACCCCCACCCCCAGCGGCCCAACCTCCTCCCCTCCCTTCCCCCTCCCAGTCCTCACCGTGAGGCCGGTGCCCAACACGATCACGTCGTACTCCTCATTCATGGCGGGGGTCACAGGATGAAAGGGGAAGAAAGAAAAAAAAGGAAGAGGGGGCGCGTCAAGAGCTAGAAAGGGAGAAAAAATAAACCAAAGGGCGCGAGTAGCGAAGCCGGTTGGCGAGCGCAGAGAAAAGAAAAAATGGAGCACAGAGGAGGAGAAACCGCCCACTGCCACAGATTAGAAGAGAGGATCGAGGGCTGCGGGAAGAGCAAGCAGGAGGAGCAGAGAAGGGAAGGGGGCGGGGCCAGGCTCTGCAGCCTAGAGGGCGGGCTCTGGCGGGGAGAGCTGCTCCTGGGAGCTGTCAATCATAGGCCTTCCGCTTTGGTTGCCGCGCTTCCATTGGCTGAGCCGCGCTCGTTCGTTACCGTACTTCCCTTTTCCACGCCACGCGAGAGGGAGGCGGCACAGGGCGAGGCCTTATCCCCTCCTCTTACGAATCTCTTCCTCTCTCCCTATTCCCGCCCTCCCCGCTTCCAGCTTTGCTTGCTGGAGCGACTGGTGTGGTGGGTGTGGGAAAAGGCGGAGGTGGCATCCAAGTGGGCTGGGGCCTAACGCTTGGTTTAGCGCCTGGGACCTCCGGGACAGGGCGGGGCAGCGCTGCGCTGGCATTTGGCAGCGGCCCCAATGGTCTCGCTTCGGCCGCTAGAGCGGCTGCTCGCCCTTGGACTCTGAGCTCCCTTTTGTTTCCAAGTCCACACTGGGACTCGGGGAGAGGAAAGGATGGACAAGGTCGTGGATACAAACCCGTAAACTGTGACCATGGGCGAATTGCTTCATTTACCTGGGCTTCAGTGTCCTTTGTAAAGCCAAGGGTTTGAATTAGGTGATAGAAAGCTTGCCAGTGCCTTGTGATGGAAGGAAAAGAGGCAAGGGATGAGCTGATGATAAGTGCATTTTGGGCTGCTCAGTGAGCCGACACACCGCAGCGCCCGCATTCTCTGCCCAGGATCTTGTTTTGTTAGGTGGCTCCCTCCCTGCTTTACTCACCCTGCGTGTCAAGAAGAATAAGAGAAACAGCAAATGGTTTTCAAATGCATTTAAAGAGAAAAATATTTTAAATTTTGATGAAAAAGAAGCCACAGGCTGTATTTAGAAACAGACTCCGGTTTAAATTGATATAATCTAGAATGATTTCCACAAAAATAAGCAGCTCCGTAGAGTAGGCACTTCCTCAGCTTATAGGAAATCTAACCATCTTCTGCTTGCCTTTGGGGTCGTTTTTATCTTTTTTTATTTGGTTTTCATGACAGTCTTTCCCTCTCAAGATAAACCTTGAGAATCTGCATAGACAGAGGAATTCTCAACTTACATATCGAGGAAGCAATAAAGTCATGGAAGAAGCTGATGGAGCTAATGGAATCAGGAGAGTGATCACACTTGCTGAAAACTTGCCTTGGATAATCTGGTTTCACACTGATCCATGACAAATTTGTTTTATAATCTCAGCTGGGCCCTCACTATGGTAATGCCATCAAATCTTTTTACACCTTTCTAATTGATTCAATTCCACTCACCATAATGGCTTTTCCAAACATTTTCTTCCCCCCTCAAACTTCCTTCTTCCCTTATACTCTCAGCTGAAAACTTTGTTTCATATTTTAAAGACAAAATTGAAGCCATTCATTGTGAGCTTCCCTTTTCTCTCTTCCTCATCTCATATCACTCAAATGCTTTCTGCCATAATCTCTTCCTTCACCCTTATCCCACAGGAAGATTTACCAAGGCAAATGCCATTGCCTGCATAAGCAATCCAATTTCATCTCCAACATACCGCTTCCCTATCATCCCCTTTCAGTTATCTTCAGTCTCTCTACTGGCAGTTTCCCTACTGCTTACTTGCCCATGTCTTCCACATCCTCAAAAAAAAACCCCCAAAACCCTCATTTGATCTAACCATACCAGTTAGCCATCACCCTCTATTTCTTCTCCTTTTTGAAATGAAACTTCTTGAAGAGGCCATCTATAATCAGTCCTTCAATTTTTTTTCCTTTGAATTTCTTAATTCTGCAGTCTGGCTTTTTACCTAATCATTCAACTGAAACTGCTCTCCCAAGATTATCACTGATCACTTAATTTTCAGGTTTAGTGACCTTTTCTCAGTTCTCATTGTGTAGGACAAGAAGACCCCTGCCCAAAATAAAATAAGCAGAGATATCTCCAAGTAGAGACAGGATTTATTTAATTATTTCTTCTTACAAGAAGGGTGGTCTCCCTACTAGAGGCAGTCTAGTAGGAGAGGCAAAATACAAAATGCAAAGCTTGGTTATATACCCAAGAGACCACCTCTTCTCCCCACTCTTTGTCCTGTTCCGGTTAATCAGGAACTGAGGCACACAATCTAACCACAAAAGAATCTGCTGGCATTTGCAAATGAAAATGTCAGTAATATCAAAAAGCAGAAGTCCATATCTAGTGGACATGAAAACAGACAAAATATGTCATCAGGGGGTGGGTAGGTGGCACAGAGCACTGGCCCTGGAGTCAGGAGAACCTGAGTTCAAATCCAGCTTTAGACACTTAACACAAAAACTAGCCGTGTGACCTTGGGCAAGTCACTTAACACCAATTGCCCTCCAAAAAGCAAAAAAAAAAAAAATGTCATCAGTATTATAAACTACCTTAATATAATCAAAATACGGATATAAAAGCAGACAATATGGGTGTTAGGAACTTTTGGGTCATGGTGACCCTTCTACTGGCGACAGGAAGGTGGGAAATATCCTATGCGTCATGGGGATTTTGGAACACGATGACCGGTCTGTAGGTCACAGTAATCTTTCTAAATCTGTGTTTGTGCTAGTCAAGGGAAACTCAGTCCATAGCCAAGTTTAAGGAACATATACTTTCCCTTCCCACAAATTAGCTAAGCTCAGCAAAGCCTGCAGCTCAAGGCCAGGGGAATAGAACAAGGATTTCAGACTGCTAAGTACTAAGTCTTTGGTACTTTATTACAATTCTACTCAAATTTCTGGAATGTTACCTGAGAAGTTATCACTTTCATCCCATTTATCATCCTTCTGACCTCTGCAGCTTCTAACACTATTGCTTGCTTACCCACTTCATCTTGATACTCTCTTCTGTCTAGGTTTTCCTTATAATGCTCTTTCCTGAATCTCTTCTTTCCTAAATCATAGCTCCTACTCAATATCCTTTGCAGCATCTTCATTCAGGTCTTTCCTGCTAACTATGAACGTCTCTCTCAAAACCTTTGCTTTGGGCCCAAGAAGGCCAAGAAGACTTCCTCTAAACTATTTCTCTTGGTGATCTCATCAGCTCCCATATCATCTCTCAGCAGATAATTCTCAAATATATTTATCCAGCCCTAATATCTCTCCTAACCTTCAGTCTTAATCTCCAACTGCCCATCGAACATCTCAAATGTCCTATAGGTTTCTTAGACATTTTAAACTCAACACGTCCAAAAATGAACTCAATCTTTCCCCAAAAAATTCTTTTAACTTCCCCATTACTGTCATCACTATCCTCCCAGTTATTCAGGCTTGAATCCTTGACTCCTTACTCTCTGGCTGATGTTACTGCCCAAGGGAATTTCTGTCTTTTGGAGTAGCTACCGCAGGTAAGCAGGCTTCAGCCTGCCCCCACCTGAAATCATTATCCCTCTTAGCCCGTCTTAGGGCATGAAGTTTGCTCCTGCCAATCAATATCTACATCATCACACACCTGACTGCCCCAGTTAGATGTCTGATTACCCAGAAATCATGTTTGTGATGAATTAATGCCATTCTAGGAAGGCTCTCCATTCCAGTGGTTTCCTGCATCTAGTCTCCAGAGAAGATTAACCTGATAAGAAGGGGCTGCTTTTGGATATACTTCTAGCTGTCCCTCCTGTTTCTTGCCCAGTACAAAGTTCCATAAGTCTAGAGGTTCTTGCCCTGTCAGAAGGCTCTGTATGCCCTGGAGAAATAGCTCAGGTCCCTCTTGACTGGGCAGCTAGGTGGTGCAGTGGATAGAGTGCTGGGCCTGGGGTCAGGAAGAGTCATCTCCCTGAATTCAAATCTGGCCTCAGACACTTACTAGCTGTGTGACCCTGGGCAAGTCACTTAATCGTGTTTGCCTCAGTATACTTATTTATAAAATGATCTGGAGAAGGAAATGGCAAACCAGTATCTTTAACTAGAAAACCCAGATGTGGTAGTAAAGAGTCGAACACAACTAAACAACTTCCTCTTAACTGGCAGGTTTTCTTTCCTCTGGGATGGTTTCAACAATACCTGGGGGGAAAGGTAGGTGGTATTGCTGAAAGGTGCCTTGCTATATATCTCATAGGAAAAAGCCGCCCTTTATAACAGTTTTGCCTCAGTTTCCTCACATGGCTTCTGGATCATTTGGGGCATAAAAAGTCCCAGCCATGTGAAATCTGAGTCTCTTAGACTTGGTGAGTGCCTAAAACTTTGCAAGTCATTAAACTCTGATGAACAGACTCATTTCCAATGAAGACAGAGGGAAAGTGCAAGAAGCTAAGTATCATTTTATCCTTGTTGCATGCTCTTGCACAGTAAACATTCTTTGTTAAATGTTCAATGACTTAGGAGTGCCTCACTTCCTCCCAATGCTGAATTGAACTAAGAGGATGCTGGTGATAAAGCTGCACCTACAATAGTGAATGTGTATTTACTTGGAAGAAAGGAATTCTTTATCCACAAAAAGCTATGTGTATCTCCAGCACTTAGCACAGTCCCTAGCACTGGTAGGTACTTAATAAATGTTTGTTGACTGTCTTCTACCTCATGCTTTTACCACCTGATCTCTAGCCTCTGACCACATCTTCCCTCCAATGCTGCACAGGCCTGATATCCAGTCTCAGATTCCTAGGGGCTGTCTGGAGGAGACTTCTGTGTGCACCGCCACAAGGTAGCTTCGGCTTCCTGCTCTGCCTGTCAGCCTGTTCACCCACCTCACTTCATATGAAGAGACTCCAATGAGAAGAGGAGAATGCTTCCCCCTGAACTCAAGTCTTCCTTCTCTTGCTCTGCCTGTCCTCCAAGGAAAGAGGAAGAGGAAAATTTCATTTGCTGGATCCTCATCCAGCTCACATCCTCGAGCAGTAGGTATCCCAATGTACCTTGGGGCTCCATCCTGGGCTCTCTTACACTGCAGTAGTATTTCAGTTGGTGATCTCATCAGATCCCATGAATTCAATTATCTTTATGCTGATAATTCTCAAATCTATTTATCTAGCCTTAACCTCTCTGGTGATCTCCATTCCTCTCTCTTCTGCTTTTCAAACATCTCAGGCTAGATGTCCAGTAGACATCTTAAGCTAAACATGTCCAAAATGAAACCTATTATCTTTCCCCCTCACCCCTCCCCTTCTCTTAACTTCCCTATTACTATAGAAGATAACACCATCTTCCCAGCCCCCTAAGGCTTGCAAGTAGGTGTCATCCTTGAATCCTCTTTCTCACCCTCCATGTCCAGTCTTGCCAAGGTCTATCAGTTCCACATTTGCAACATCTCTCAAATATATGCCCCCTTTTATAGTATAGGTCCTCATCACTTCACACCTGGATTATTGCAATAGCTTTGTGGTAGGTCTACCTGCCTCAAGTCCCTTCTCACTCCAATCCATCCTCTGGAAACCAAAGTGGTTTTCCTAACACACAGGTTCAATTGTGTCACTCTCCAACTCAATAAACTCTAGTGGCTTCCTAATATCAAGTAAAAAATTCTCTAGTATTCAAAGCCATCATAACCTAGCAAGGCTTCCCTCCCCACACCCTCCCCCTAGTCTCTCATCTCTGGGCATTTTCTCTGGCTGTTCCCCATGCCTGTAATGCTCTCCCTCCTCATCTTCACCTCCTGGGATTTCCAAATTCCCCTGGCTTCCTTCAAGTCTTGACCAAAATCCCACCTTCTAAAAAAAAAGTCTTTCCTACTCCCTCTAAACTCGAATGCTTTCTATCTGCCTATTTATCCTGTATATAGCTTACTTGTATGTATTAGTTTGCTTGTTGTCTCCCCTCTTAGAATTTGAGTTCTTTGAGGAAAAGAACTGTCCTTTTGCCTTTTTTTTGGTATTCCTAGTTCTTACCACAATACCTAGCACCTAGCAGACACTTAATAAATGTTTATTGACTGATTAAGTGACTGGCAGAACCTAATGTGCCTCTCAGGAAGGGGGAGGTTTTGGCATGTGTACCAGGGAATACTGAGTAGATGGGGGTGTTATGGGGAAAAGTCTCAGAATCAAGCTAGAACCTGGACAGATTTTATGGAAGAAGCTTATGACCTCTTAATCACTTTCTACAGATGACTGACATGTGATGAAGAATCATTGACTGTGCCAGAGGTATCATCATCTGTGCTGTGTCCTTGATGTTCTTATCATTCTCACCCATCATTACAATGGGAGAAGAATCTGTGTGTGACTGTATTGGAAGTTTTGTGTTCCTAATGGGATTGCTTTCTGGTCATCTGCTGCAGCATGTGACTCACAGTGAACTGCAAATATTTGGAATTACCCAAATCTTTGAGATCTAAGATTTGGTCCTTCTAAAGGGAATAGGAAAAGTCTAATATTTCTTGCATTTATTTTCCACCTTTTTTTTTTCCTCTACGGTAACTTTTTTTGGGGGGGGGTATGGAGGGTGGGGATAGATATTAATTTGTTTTGTTATTGTTCTTTGTATTTTGTTTTTACTTTCTAAACTTTTTTTCTTTTTTCTTCCTTTTATTCCTCTTAGTACTACTCATATGCCGGCAGGATTTTTCATTAAAGTCACAAAAAGCATTCAAATGGCAGAAGGTATGAAAGATGCAATCCACAGACTTTGTGCACTCCAGAAACTCCCAAGTGTAGCCCAAAGCAGATTAAAAAGTAATTGAAAAATATTTAACAAAATATATAAAAATACAAGAAAACATATAATATTACAGTTTAAAATAGTCAATTTTCAGCCCACAGGGATCCTTATTATGGTCTAGTGAATGCTGTTTCTATTTGAGTTTAACACTATTACTGTAGAACAGGACTTCTTAAACTTTTTACATTTGTGACCCCCTTTCACCTGAGAAATCTTTATGTAACATATAGGTATATAAAATAACTATATAAAATAAAATACACTTACTGATCAAATCAAACATTTCTAACAAACATTTACTGATAATAAATTTTTAAAAATTTATTTTAAAACAATTTTTTGGTGTACATACAATTTTACTATTTGTTAAGGATGAAAGCAAATTTGCATACTAATAAGATGGATGTGCTTGTTTATTTTACAGAAAGAATTAAATTTTGGCAGAATATTTGATATTGTAGGGCATAGAGCATTCTCAACATTTTTCAGAGGTGATCGATAATTTGATAAATATGTAGTACAAAATTATGTTCAGGGCCACTTCAGATATTGTTGGAAATTTTGTCCTAATCCCAAGCCAAGATTCATTTAATAATTTTTTGGGGAACTCAAGTTTTAAACCTATGTTGTTTGATAAGTCAGCAAATTCTTCTTGAACTTTTAATGGCATTTGACTGACATTTTTTTATTTCAATTGAATATGGTTTATGAACTCAGTTTTTTAGAATCAAAATTTGAAGTGAAGTAGTTTTGAAACTGTGTCTCCAGACACTTCAGATGATCAATTATAACTCTTACAATTAAATCTTTGGAAAGTTTATTTTCAGTTGTAAAATCATCTGTAGTTGGAAACATTTCTAAAGAACCATTTTCCACCCTATTCTTCCAAATGTTAACTTTTTTAGTAAAACTTTCAGTTTTATCTTTTAATATAAATATGTTACAATTTTTTCCTTGAAGCATCATAATTAAATCATTGAGTTTTCCAAAAATATCTGACAAATAACAGTTTTGAAAGTCATTATGAAAAAAAATCAACAAAATAAAATTTTTACTCAGTCAAAAATATAACAACTTAATCTTTCAATTTCAGTAATCTGTTTAAAATTCAGCCTCTTGAGAGCCACCATCTCTGTATGTAGTAATAAGCTTTTGTAACTGGAGTTCGTATCTTTCCAAAGATTTGAAAACAAATGACTGTTAAGGGCACCGCTTTTAATGAAGTTAATGATTTTGATAGTCTCATGAACTATAACATCTAACTCTGTCTAGTGATAATTTTTGGCTACAAGTGCGTCCTGATGGATCATGCAGTGAATAAAAGTGATATGTTCATTGCCACCAGCTTTAACTTTTGCTACAAGTCCAACATTCTCATCCATCATTGCTCCACCACTGTCTATATAGACTTCGACACAATTATTCCACTGTAAAACTTCATTTGTGAAAAATTAATCTACATTAAGATATATCTTTCCCTCTTGTGTGCCCTTCCAAAGGGTAACAAAACAATAATTCCTCATGTATGCTTCCTAAATAAACACATATCACCCACATACTACCTACTTCCTGACATAGAAGTCACAAAATCAAGGTGCAAGCTAAGACATACATATTCAAACTTGGCCAATGTGGGATTTTTTTTTTTTGCTTGATTGTACATATTTATTGAAAGTGTTTTTCCCTTACAGGGTGAGATTTAGCCAAAAAAAAAAAAAAGCCCAAAAAGAAATAAGGGAGGGTTATTGAACCATTTTTATTTTCTTCTTCTTTTTTTAAACATTTATTTTTAGTTTTGAACATTCAGTTCCACATGCTTTTGAATTTTAAATTTTCTCTACTTCCTTCCCCTTCCTCCTCACCAAGACAGCATGCAATCTGATACAGGCTCTCCCAATACATTTATATTAAACATATTTTCACATTAGTCATGTTATAAAGAAGAATTGGAACCAATGGGATGAGCCATAAGAAAGAAGAAATATAACAACAAAAAGAGAGAGAACAAATAGTATGCTTCAATCTGCATTCAGGCTCTAGTTCTTTCTCTGGATGTGGATAGCATTTTCTATCATGAGTCTTTTGGATTGAACCCTTCTTAAATGTACAGTAAGGGACTGAAGTAATGCCAGAAAAAAATCACAGAAAGGTAGCTTCAAAAGTTTTTTGTTGAATTATAAGTAAAAAATAAATCAAACTGTATATAATAGGTATTCATGTTTCATGTACAATCCTCTTTTTGTGTTCTACTGTGTATATGGAAATGTCCATTCTATTTGGTGTTAAATTCAGAATAAAAATAAATAAAATTTCCTTATCCCAAAAAGAAAATTGAGCTAGAATATCTGGAGCTCCCTGGGTTTTGTTACTGCTATGACTTGAGGAGAGGAATTTTCTGTGTATAACAAACAGCACCTATACTTACTGGGTATTCAAAAAAATATTCATTGATGGTGATGATAATACACTATTTTCCTTTTCTACTTTAGAAGAATTTTGTGAAGCTAATTGAGAATTATATAAAATGCTGAGAACCCTGTAGAAAGACAAAAAAGAGGTTTTTCAAAGTAACTTGGTATAGTAGAAAGAACACAGAAATGAATCAGAAGTCTTAGGTACAAACCCTAGCTCTGAAACTATGTGATCTTAGTAAATCATTGAATATCTATGAGACAGTGTTCTCCTCTGTATAAATCAAGTTATTAATAGTTAGAATACCTCCCTCAGAAGAAGTAGCATGATGAGATAGGTAGAGGACAGAGCTAATTTAAGTCCTGCTTCTGACACATATGATCATGGGCAAGTCACTGAGAATCAACAGGAATGATATATGTAAAGAGAGATGAAACCAAGATGGCAGCCTACCAGGAAGAAGTACAGCTGAACTCTTGCCTACACCCTCCTCCTATCACCACAGAAAAAAAAGAAAACTCTACAAAGAGATTATAAAGTGTACTGGACTAAATCCTAATGGGGCCAAACAAAAGAAGACTAAACACTTCTGGTCCTTCCAATACTTGAAGACAATTATACTCCTCTTCCTGACCCTGTCCCTAGTATTCTCCAGAATAAACATCCCCAGTTCCTTCAATAGATCTTCATATGACATGAACTCCTGGACATTCTCCCATTTATGAATATTCTGTTTAATCTTTGGTGCTAATAACTGAACACAGTTTTTCAGGTGAGGTTTAATAAAGGCAAAGTGCAATAGGACTATCACCTTATTCCTGGAATCTGTACTAAACAACTAAGTTCTCTCTCTCTTTTTAATTATTTATTTAATATTTTACTTTTCCTCAATTACATGTAAAAACAATTTTCAACATTGTTTTTAAAATATTGAGTTTCAAACCCTTTCCATCCCTTGCTACCGCCTTCATTTAGAAGGCAAACTGTTTGATATAACTTATATGTGTATAGTCTTACAAAACATATTTCCTTATTAGCCATGTTGTAAAAGAAAACATAGACCAAAAAAATTTTGAAAAGTATGCTTTGATCTGTATTCAGATTCCATCAGTTCTTTCTCTGGGGATGGATAGCATTTTTTCATCATAAGTCCTTCAGAGTTGTCTTGGATCATTGTATTGCTGAGAACAGGCAAATTATTCATGGTTGATCATTATCCAGTATTGCTGTTATTGTATACAATGTTCTTGTTCTACTCAGTTCACTTTGTATCAGTTCATGTAAATCTTTCCACATTTTTCCGAGAGCATATTGCTTATCTTTTCTTATAGCACAACAGTATTCCATCACAATTGTATACCACAGTTTGTTCAGTCATTCCCAAGTTGATGGGCATCCCCTCAATTTCCAATTCTTTGCCACCAGAAAAGAGCTGCTATAAATATTTTTGTACATAAAGGTCCTTTTCTTTTTTCTTTTTTATCTCTTTTGGGTTACAGACCTAGTAGTGGTATTGGTAGATCAAAAGGTGCATGTGAATTTATAGGCCTGGAAAGAAGATTAGAAAGATCTATATGAACTGATGCAGAGTGAAATAAATAGCCAAGAAAACAATATACATAGTGACTACATCAATGTAAATGAAAAGAACAACTACACAGCAAAAAAAAAAAAATCAGAAGTGAAATGTAACAAAAGTCTAAGATAAAGCAGGACTCAGATGAAGAGATATAAAAAGACATTTCCAACCTATCTTTTTGTGGAGTTGAGAGGTCCATAGGTGTTACAAACATTGCCTCTATTTTTAGTTTTTTTCCAATGCACTGATTTTTTTTTCTTACTCTCTAAAGAAATACTATTTGTCATATGGGATAAAGCTCTGGGAGGGAGAAGAGGAGGAATATTTGGTTTAACTACATTGATATTGATAATCATTAAATATCATATTTTGGCCAATGTCCGAATTAATCAAACAGACTGCTTTGCCGCATTTTAAAAAGGCTCTTTTTCTGTCAGCAAACCCAGAGAACAGATAAGGCTGAAAGTAGGATTTAAAACAGGCATCCTGAGATCATAAATTCCAAACAGACCTAACTTTGACTTTGCTTTCGGAGAACACCTCTCCTTATGTCAACAAACCAGATGAGGCTACTTTATGGCCCTAAGGATGAGACCCTCAACTCGAGGCATTAATTTGAGTAATGGAACTTTTTCTTATCTTAATATTTTCTGAACATATACAATGTTATGGAATGTTAATGATAAAGAAAACACAGATATTCTGGATCATAATTTCAATTGACACTTTGTGAACTCTCTTGTTTTATCATATTTACCATTTATTCCATTAAGAAAATTCCTTTTGGGCGGCCAGGTAGCACAGCCAGTAAGAGCACCGGCTCCAGTGTTGAGAAGACCTGGAGATCGAATCCCGGGCTCAGACACTTAGCACCCACCCAGAAACACCTGGCCGTGTAACCTTGAACAAGTTACTTAACCCCAATTGCTTAGGGGTGGCCAGGTGGCTCAGTGAGTAAGAGCATCAGCTCCAGTGTCGGGATGACCTGGATCAAATCCGGGCTCAGATACTCAGCACCACACCCAGAAATAACTGGCCGTGTAACCTTGAGCAAGTTACTTAACCCCGATTGCTTTAAAAAAAAAAAAAAGAAAATTCCTTTTGTGATGACCAACTTTGATAGACTGGACTCTTCTCAGCAATGCAGTGATATAGGTCAATCCCAAAAGACTCATGATGGAGAGAAATGTGTGCATCCAGAAAAAGAACTAGAAAGAACTGACTTTATATCCAGATGGAAGCAAAAATACCTGATCTTTTCCCTTTTCTTGTTTGGTTTTGTGTCCTCTTTACCATTTTTCATTCCATCTGATACAATCCATCTTTATAACCTGACTAGTGTATAATGTGAAAGTATTTACAGATACTATACTTGACTATATGCCGCCATTGGGCGGAGGGGGGGAGAGGAAGGAGGGAGGGGGACAAAAATGTGAAACTCAAGGAATTGTGGAATTTAATCCTGTAAACTAAAAGGAAACAAACAAATTAATTAAAAAAATAAAAGAAATTAACATTAAAAAAAAGAATAACAGATAAATGTTATGAGAATAGGAATATGAAGATCTTCCCTGCCCCTAGGCCCTTTGATAGGCTTAAGTGACTCTGAGAATCTTCCTTGATTTGAACATATACTCTGTCCCCTAATAAGCTGAATGTGGTCATATGGAGCCTATGGCAGGAGGCTTGTTTTTCGGGAATGACCACGTCTTGGTGCTGTGTGATTAGGCAGTGGGTCAAGAGGGTTGTGACATTCTCTGAGCCAGGAGGAGGCTATATGTACCCTAATGTGAGATTTTGTTTTGGGGCTCACTTTGAGAAGAGTTATGTGATTTGACCAGATGAGACTCTGGACAGCCATTGAGCCCCTGGGCTTTGAAAACCCAGATGTTGGTGCTTCCCTCTCTGGTAACTGTGATTAGGTATGGATGTAATGGTCGGACACCTGGAAGCCTGTCTGCTGAATTATTTCTCTATCTGCTTGTAACTCCTACTTGTAACTTCTGTCTGTATACTCTGAAGTTTGGGGTGCTGACTTTTTCCTCTGAACTAGGTAAATAATATATTTAATTACAGCAAGATTGTTAAGCAAAAAAAAAAAAGAGAGAAAATTCCTTTCTCATACAATGATTAAACCATTGTGGGGATCATAAATTTGTGTGACACAGCCACCCTGAATTGGGATGGTCCTAAAATGTACTTTAGCTCTGTCATCTTTTTGTTCATCAGTTAGGATGTAGCTCTCCTAACTCCTTGTACAAGTCTGTTAGCTTTGGGGGAATAAATGTTGTAATTTTATATTACTATTCGTCTCCTTTAACCAAACATTTTAAAGGTCGAAAACATAAGAAGCAGAAAATATTAATTTAAAAAAAGAAACAAACAAAAAAACCCTGCTCCCTTTAACACATGCTTTGGGGCTTCTAAGCTAATTCCCACTTGCATTGGCAATTTGAGTCCCCAGAGGGAGTCTACTGCCTCAGGATTCTAGACATAAACCTGAGAGATTGGAGCTGTTTTTCTAGTACTATAACTCATGAAGTATATAAGCACCAATGTTTCTCACCATGATTATTCATCAACATTAGTCATCTAGACTTACTAAGCTTTTAGAAAGGTATATTTAATACAGTAGCATAGCAAGAACAGTTCCTATAAAACATACCCCCAAAAGTCTATGACATACTTTATTACCAGTATAACTCACAATTTCTGATTTCTGGAAGTCCCTTTTTTTCCCCTTTGTAGGATATTCATAAAGTTCCCCCTAGGCATCATGTAACTTTACTGCTAGCTTTCTTGTAGAGTCTTGAGGCCACATTTCTTTGGTATGTTTGGTTTGTCCTCAGCTCCAGATGTAAATATCGTCCCAGTCCCTGCTGTTCTAGGGACATTGCTAGGATGCTGATGAAAAAATTCAAATTTTCTAGGCCTCCAAAACTCACAAGGTTCTCTTCTTTCCAAGGGGCACTCTTTTGTCCATCAAAAGAGTCCTCTTCAGGGGATTGCCTGCTGGTAGGACCCCTACCACTAAGCTGCCATATTCTCAAATGCTCAATTCTAAACTAGCTTGTTGGTTTTATATAAGCCCCTAGAACAAAAGAATTTCTCTCAGCCTTTTTGCTGTCATTATGATAAGAGAAAGACTGTGATGGGAAAGAAAGTTTGGCGTAGACTTCTTGCCATGACTATGTTAAGAAAAGGATACTGCCCTAAGTCTCTATTTTGTGCTTCCCTAGACATTGTTCCTAAGAGGTAGAAAGTCACAATACCTACAGAATCAAAGCTGGGAAATAAGCCACAGCTCCTATCTTGACCAGTTTGCAGGTGTCCTTATCTTCCCTCTTCTGCTATTTGTTTCCAGACATTATCCTTTCTTCCTCTCCAGCTTTCCATAAAAATACATTTTTCTATGCTACTTATGTATTTACATTCTATGTAAGGTTGCTGAAGCTGATGTTTTGGGCTCCCTTACTTTGTATACAGATGAGACTGCACTCCAAATATAATAGAACATTGCAGGTAACTATCTCTATCTTTTATCTTACAAATATCTATAGGTCAGAAAAACTGACTGACTAGGAAAGTTGCAATCCTACTTAGAAAAATTGTGCAGACAGGTTAGTGTTTTGTGTATTTATCTGATTTCTTGTCAGTCATTTGTAGATGTTACAGTCTTGGTGACCTTCCCTCTCTTAATTCTTGGGTAGTCCTGGTTTGATCTGATCTGACATACAATTTGAGTGGTCAGGAAGGATCCATGTCACTAATAACATAAGTCTAAAAAAATCTTAATTCCACTTTAATTAGAAATCATTAAGAGATTTCTTATGTTCTGGTAATAATTGTGAGAAATGTCCTTAGTATAGGAATAAACAATATTCATTGGAAAGCCAGGAAGGTTTTCATTACATTCATTTTACATGTATTCTTTCTGAATAAATGGGTAGCCCCCTTAAAGGAGTTGCTGACTCAGACAAATGTGAGCTCTTCCATTCAAATTTCCCACCTTGTTCTCCATTGGCTAGGTGCAACTTCCTGAACTGCCCACTTCATGTTCCCCTGAAATAGCTCGTCAAGCATGCATACTGATGGGGGACGGGATCCCAATAGGTTCAGCAGGAATTATGATCTTATCTAAGACCAGAAAACCTGCAATATCATCTGGAAAGAATTCAAGGTCTCAGGCTTAATTGGAGTGAGAGTTGTAGAAGTTTATTGTTACGATTCCATGAGAAGCGGGCAAGAGTCCTTTAGGGGACCTGCAAGTGAGAGGGGTACATGCTTTTACCTTTAAAGGGTAGGGCTGCCATTGGATGGAGGGAAGGGACCTCAGTGCATAGATAAAAGGTTAGAGCTGACCAAGAGGAGCATGTGAATAGATAGTTTGGATAAGATTTGGGCCAGGTTGAAGGAGACAAAAGGCAAGGACAAAGGAGGGTGTAGGCCAGGCCCAGAAGAAATGAAGAGATTAAGTAAGAACAAAGGGGTCACAGGGTGTTGCCTAGGTGGAGTGTGGGATAGGGAGAAGGAGAAGAGCTCAAGGGTGGGAAAGAACAAATTACAACTTCACAGACTGGTTTTACAAGTTGGTTTGACCTAGACCCCAGGTACCCCATCATTCCCCCCTTAAACAGATGACACCCAAATTCATTTGGGAGTAAGGACGATGTACAGCTTCCCGAGCTACTTCCCGCTGGGGAGGGGCGTAGAGCTGTTCCTGCCTCTCAGGGTCCCATCGTTCAAAGGGTGGGGTTGGTGGCCAATGTCCGGAATTTGGCCTATGCCAGATCCAAGGGGTGAGGGGTAACGCCCGGTAAGGTTGCTATCCAACCTGAGCAATCAACTGCAAATGGAAAGCACTGAGCCTAGAAGAGACAAACTTAGCAAGGAGGTTAAGCAGACAAGGACCAGGAAAGGGGCCAATATAGGGAAAAGCCAAGACCACCATGAGGAAGAGGAGGAACCTGGTGCACTAAGGGCTTCATGAAGTTCTTCCATCCAATTGGCCTTTTCCAGTATATTTTTGGTGTGGAGTTCTACCTGTCAGGAATTATTGATACACATGCAACAGGAGGTGTTAGCTAGGGCACAGACACCCCCACTAGAGGCCAGCAGATAATCTAAGGCTATGGTTTTAGAACATTGTCTGAAAAACCCCGTTTAACTCATTTTAAAGGATAAGTGCTGGGCTTAGTGATGTTATAAACAGTCAGAGGGGGTGCGAGAAATCCCAGGGAGCACATACCTCGCCCCCAGAATTCACACCCTCTGGCCCACCCATCCCACAAAGAAAGGAATATCCTTGGGGAGCACAAATGGGGCCCCAGTTTTGTTTGTAGTAGGCCTTGGACACGGAGGCTCCATGGGTTAGTTAGATTGCATGACAACGTTCCCGGCAGAAGAGTCACCTGCCAGTGAAGGGTGCTGAGCCTAAAAGACACAAATCTAGCAACAGGATTAAACAAACAAGGGCCAAAAAGGAGTAAGAGAAAATTGACCAGAAGTGGAGTGAGTATGGGCTAGTATAACCCATTACTCAGACTATTTCACTGTCCTTTATATTTTCCCATAGAGTAGGCCTTTCAAAATCCCACTAGAGATTTAAAATTTCTTCTAAAAGTATTTTCCCTTCTTTTAAAACAGTTCTTGAGATTCATAAAACTTTTAGAATGATCTTAAGCAGTTTGCATAACTTTCTGTACATGTTCTAATCCTAGATGAAAATAATATTAGATTTTCCAGTAAGCTAACACGAAAGAGCTCCCATCTTTTACTGACTCCTTGCTCTGATCATAGAAACCTGTTATAGAAGGAAAAAACAGGGACCTGTCACATTCCAAATATGACAGGATAAAACATCCTTGATTCTGTTTAAATTCAGGTTAGTTACAGATATCCAACCATGCAGTATCCATTCCACCTCAGTGCTAGACTCAGGAATAGGTGGGGAACATTCCTTTTCAAAGGAACCCCATAGGTAAACTGAGCCAGGAGGGATCCCATCCCAGACAGAGGCTAAGATCGTCCCTCCAGCCTTTACCAAATGCAGGCTTCCACCTGTCCACAGTACAGGCTCTGAGTAGCTTGTGGCATTTTCTCTGATACTGATTTAATGCAGATAACTATACCCAAATTCAAACTCAAAATAAAATTTAGTTATGGTCCCAAATGCCTTTTACCTTAAACAACAAGCCTCAACAATCACAGCTTAGAGCCAGTTATAATTATTTCTATTCTCTTGTAGCTGCCATAAGCAATAAAGATTTATCAGGTCCCACAACTGTAAGGAATTCCATTTACCATCTTTCCTTCTGAAATCTAGAAGCCAATTGATAAAAATCCTTTTTAATCCTTGCACCTTTTTAGCAAGTTAGGTTCATTTAAAAACTACATGACTAAAACTGTTCCTTTCCCAATGACCTTGCTTAATTAACAGAGAGAGTTTCCAGGGGGATTTGGCAGTTTTATGCCCCTGTTTAGCCAATTCTCATATAAGCAGGAGGACTGTTCTGAATGGGCAGAACTAGTCAGAATAGTTGTTACAGTTTTAGGTTTTAGCATTAAAACGGTAGCTCAATAACTTAGTTAACAGTCTTACAATTTTAAACAATCTTGACTGAAACTTCCTTTTAAACAAAGACAGACTTGGAAGCTTAAGATTTTCCTACATTACAATACTCCGAAACTTTAAGAGAAACTGCTTCTCATACAGCATAGATAGTACAGATGTTTACCAGTAATGATATCATCTTAAATTTGAACTTTGAAATAAAGACAAATGAATTACCAATCTGATGACCTTAAAACGCCACATGAAGTTATACTGAACTAAAATCTTTTTTTTATGCCATACAACCAATCAACTTATAATCATTGCATATTTCTAGAATAGCCAAAAAGTTAAATGGATAATCAGCTATCACAGTAAATATTGGCAGTATTATTACTACTTGTTTGTATCCCACATATAAGAGCTTTAAACCATGAGATATTATAACATAAAAAATCCAATTCACATGAAATAAACATTATAACATAGGGTTAGCAGAACTGATAAAGTAACATAGCTAGTTTTACACAACTTTTTCTCCATCTTTTAGTTTCAACAAAATTCAGATTGAAAACTGCTTTTTGTCACTCAATTTTTACAGTATAAGAGGACTTTACAATTTAGATTTTACAATTTAGAGATACCATAATAGAACAATGACATCATGACATTAATTGCATTTCCAATTCATCACATACCAAAATTATTGATAGAAAATTAGGCTTACCAAGTGCAGCGGCTTTTCCTCCTCTCCCCACAGTTGCAGAGCTTGGTTGTGGACCCCAGGATTTGAAAGGAAAGAGGGTCATCTGCATGCCCCAGGGGCCCTCGATATAGCTGCTATGCCTCCCCCCCAAAATGTTTTTAGCTGTTCCAACTTTTACTCCAATAAATTTTTGTCTTCACTCCTTAGAAACTTCTTTGAAAGTGATAGCTTTGACTTCCCTAGCAAGGGGAGAGGGAGTGACTCCTACTCCTTTATCCCAGTTCTAGAGAACCCAAAAACCTCACCTTACGTATCAAATTTTAGAAAATATTCCAATTTGCCTAAATGCCAAATAGTAAAATGAATTCCGACTTTTCTTTAGCATCAAATTAGGAGTGACACTTTTCAAAAATGACCAGAATGCATTCAGTTGCCTTTTAGTTGCATTTTGTTACACAAAACTTTCTTCTTTTAGGTGAGGCAGGAAATAGTTAAATGTTAGTCTACCTGTGTTCTGAGGGAGAAGATTCCCTGCCTTTCTTATCACCTTCTCCTCACTCCACTTGGCCAGAGTGGAATGAAGAGGAGGAGATTTTCAAACTTTTAAAGATCTTAACACTTCTGTTTACAAACAAGACAATATTTTGCTCTCTTTCTCTCCCTCTCCAGTCTGCATTCAGCAGCAGGGGAAAGAAGGAGGGAAAGAGATACAGCATGTCAAAGGAATGTCCTGCAGTTGCAGTTTAAAGCTTAGAAGATGTCAGATTACTCACACACACTCATTCACAGAGAGAGAGAGAGAGAGAGAGAGAGAGAGAGAGAGAGAGAGAGAGCAGAATTCCAAGGAAAAGTCTAGCCCTTGCTGCTCTTGCTGGTTGGCTGCATTTTTAGTCTCATAGGTTGCTAGGTTATACACAGACACTCACTCACTCTACACAGAAACATAAAAAACAAATACAGACAAAGCAGTACAGATCTTCTCTTTTTTAGGAAATAAAACCAATTTAGGAATTTTTTTGCCCTACTTCCTCTCTGCTCCCTTCCTCCAAAGTTTTTCTGAGGAGCAGACAGGAGTAGGGTGGGATTTTCCAGGTTAACCTACTGTAACCAGCATTTCTCCTAAAGGGCTACATGGAGATAATGCTTGGAGGAATGCCATCCCCCTTAGGTACCCAAATTTAAGAGCTGTTTCCCATTCTAGGTAAACCTTGCTTATGAACCTAGAATCTGAGACTTGACAAAATGGTACTTTAGCTCCAGAATCTTCCCATTTTGCTCAGGAACTTGACTTGTGCTGCCTCCAGTTGATCAGTTTCTCATTCAGTCTCTTTTTACCTATATTCCTGATTTCACAACATTCCAAAAAATAGTCCCAAGGAATTTAGCACCCCAAAGAAGGGAAGTTCTAGCCTGTGGATACTCGGGACTGCTGGAAACCAGCAGGGCACCACCCTTTGTCCATAGTGAGCTTCCCTTTTTCTGATGCTACATAAATCCCGGGGATGAGCCCCCAAATTGTGAGAAATATCTTTAATCTAGGAATAAACAATATTGATTGGAAAGTCAGGAAGGTTTTCATTACATTCATTTTATATTTATTCTTTCTGAATAAATGGTAGCCCTCTTAAAGGAGTATGCCCACTCAGACAAATGTGAGCCCTTTTATACTGCTTCCATTCTAATTTCCCACCTTGTTCTCCACTGGCTAGGTGAAACTTCCTGAACTGCCCACATCATGCTCCCCTGAAACAGCATGTCGACAAAGTCTCTAACCCACTACCTGATAAGAAGCCTGATTCTGCTAGATCATAGCTCTGGTTAGAACCAGGCACCTCTGACCCACATTTTGCTATCACTCAAAGACAGAAGCACTTTTAATTATGTGGAAACAAAATTCCTCCCATCCTTTCCCACATTCTGATTTGCAGTAATTGACTGTACATTAGGAAGCTAAACTATTCCTGCCGGAATCTACATCTGATTTGGGAACTCTAGTCTGGTTAAACTCTGTGAAAAATATGTATGGATTATATTAAAGGTTGAAATAGAACATCCTTAACCCTGCAGAGGATCTTTTAATTTTGTAATATTGTGTACACAATGAACTATTGTAAATTGTTGAAATATCATATGTAAATCAGCTCTCCTTGATGTCAGTAATTACTACAATTCTGAAGCTAAGCTCTCCTTCCGAATAAACAGGATCTTCCACTGATCCTTTCATTACAATTTCAATGAAAGACAAATTTAACAGTTGGCAGAAAAAACTGCCCAGAGTTTCAAAGCTTTCAAAAGGCATAATCTCATCTTTGTGTTCGTAATTCTGGAATGTTTTAGGAGGGCCTCATTGATTCTAAAAGGGGGGGGGGGGAGAAAATGCAAGAATGCCTTGTAAATCTTTGGCGTTAGACTTAAAGCCTTTCTATTCTGAAGTGCTAGCAGTGAATGGCCCTCAGAAAAATTGAGATTATGTGCAGTACCATTTGTAACTATAGATTCAGATTTGATTTGACTGAATATGTTCTAAATAAAATAGTAATGCAGCCTCGTTTAAAGTGAGATGTGTTTTTCACGTTAGGATAGTTGTGCTATTTGACCCTTTATAAGTAAATCATAACTTTGATGGAAAACACACTTCAAATTTGGCATTATTAAGGCAATATGTTTAGAGAATGTGATAATAAGAATGATAAGTATCCTTGGATCAAAATTACTCTAAACTGGTTTCTGAAGGTGTCTAGTATAGAATTCCTAAATTGCTAAAAAAAAGAATTAAATGATTTTCTTAAAGATAATTCTAAATGCATTCAACTAAATTAATGTTAATTGACTGGCAACGAATGTTGTGTTTAAAAATCCATGATATTGTTTTATACTAGTTATTATGTTTATAGTTTCTTGCATTGTTATTTTGGGAAATTAGGGTATAAGAAATGTCCTTAATAGAGTGATGCAATTGTATCATTAAAAGATTAACTTCTCTTTTAATCCTAATTATTTTAAGTTATTAATTTCAGTTATCATTTATTAGATTTATGGTTTAAAAAACTATCTGAAATATTTACTTGGGTATACTTGGCCTTAAGATGAATAATAATAACAATTACTTAATCTTGGGAAAAGCACAAAAGACTTTGTAAATTTTCATTTGTAAAGTTCTTTGGGCACTTGTCAGGTCCTCTGGCAAGGTCATAAAATTTTATTGGCTCTATGAAGAAAGAACCTGCAAGAATGTATTTAACTTGTTGAGCCTATATCAATTTACGATGTCTTGGGGTGTAGGGAGGGGAGAGATGGGAAGAAAATTAGAAATTCAAAATCTGATGGAAGTAAATGTTGAAAACTAAAAATAAATAAATTAAATTAAGAAAAAAGAATGTATATAACTAAGGGGAGCTTTGTAAATTCAAAAATAATGAATCAGTTTACCAAGAAATTGAGATCCATCCACCCCACCCCCAACACAAATAGTCACAGCCACAGTGGGAAAAAACTTTTAAAATTTACTTGTAGTATAGAAGTGATTTATATGATGAATTACCTGACTACTGATTATGAAAATCTGAAAATGCACCAAAATGTATATTGTAAAAGCAAGCATGAATAGCTCTCCTGAGGACTGCTGATCGCATACTATAGTGGACTCTCTATTTATTCAGCAATAAACTAAAGCAAAACATTCACAATATAACATAACAACTTATTACTGAGGTGACCACATAGTCTTAAACAAAACATATCATTCAGTAAGTCACAATCTCCTCAATCAATATAAAGTACCCATCTAAAGTCTTCTTTCATCTTGATTGGAGGCTGGCTTCCAATCATCCTTAACTCAATCATCCTTAAGGAGTAATTATCCTTAAGGGGTAGTGGAAAGTACAAAGGTCTTCCACCCCTAAGTCACAGTAAATAATAATCTCGTCAGTCAGCACTAAGTACACAAGTAAAGGTCCTTTCATCTTGAAGAGGCTGCCTTCCAAACTCCATGGCTTCTTTTTCATGCTCCCAGATCTTGCCTGGATTTATCCAACTCTTGTCTAGATTCATATGTAGGCAGGTCTCTGTTCCTGTTCCATATCAAAGCTCACAGTGACTAGTCCACTCCAAGACCTTTGAAGTTTCTGTTTCTGGGAAGACAAAGCTTAACAGAGTCATGGCAATATTCATACACATTAAGTTTAGCGGAGTTATAATATTCACACACACTGCCAGCATTGTCATCTCAATTCACTTTCTCTCTGACAAGGTAACACAAACCAACAGACATGGCCTCTATCTGAGAAATTAACACAGACCAACAGACAGGTTTTCTATCTGAGAAACCAAACACAAATCAACAATAAAGTCCCAGGACTTCTGAAAACAACAGTATACTCTCTTTTCAACCTTGCCAGTTATTTACGTGTATTTGTAGCATTTCTCAGATTACACTACCTTCAAGGAACTCCTGATATTTCCCCTGAATGGTGAATTACTGACCATAAAGAGAACTGAGTCAAATTTATAATAATACAAATCATTCCCCAATTGATAAATGGTCAAAGGATGTGAACAGGCAGTTTTCAGATGAAGAAATTAAAGCTAACTATAGTCATATGAAAAAAATGCTCTAAATCACTATTGATTAGAGAAATACAAATTAAAGCAACTCTTAAGGTACCACATCACACCTATTAGATTGGCTAACATGCCAAACAAGAAAATTATATATGTTGGAGAAAACATGGGTAAATTGAAACACTAATGCATTGTTGGTGGAGTTGTGAACTGATTGAACCATTCTGGAGAGCAATTTGGAACTATTCCCAAAGGGTTATAAAACCGTGCATACCCTTTGATCTAGCAATACCACTACTAGGTTTATATCCCAAAGAGATCATAAAAAATGCAAAAAGGACCTATTTGTACAAAAATATTTATAGCAGTTCTTTTTGTGGTGGCCAAGAATTGGAAATTGAGGGGATGTCAATCAATTGGGGAATGACTGAACAAGCTGTGGTAGAGGAATGTAATGGGAGAAGTGATGAGTATATGGATTTCAGAAAAACCTGGAAAGACTTATAGGAAGTGATGCTGAGTGAAGTGAGCAGAAACAGCAACAATGCATAATGATTAATTATGATAGACTTACTCTTACCAGCACTACAATGATCCAATATAATTCCAAAAGACTCATGATGGAAAATGCTATCCACATCCCGAGAATGAACTATGGAGTCTGAATGCAGATTGAAGAATACTATTTGTTCTTTTTGCTTTGTTTTGTTTTTTCTTTCTTGTGGTTTTTCCTTTAGTTCTGTTTCTTCTTTCACAACAAGACTAAGGTGGAAATATGTTTAATGTGATTGTACATATATGGCCTGTATAAGATTGCTTGCCTTCTGGGGCAGGGGGGAAGGGAAGGAGGGAGAAAAAAATTTGGAGCTCAAAATCTTATAAAAGTGAATGTTGAAAACTATCTTTACATGTAATTGGAAAAAAAATACTGTTAAGTGGGGGAAAAAATAAAAAATCTTATTGAACCTTTCCTCACCCACTATATGGTTTAAGAAAGGACTTTCAGGATTTGGGGTCATCCTGGGGACCACCCTTCTCTTTTCTCAATGTATGTATGTGTGTATGTGTGTGTGTGCATGTATGTGTGTGTGTAAATTGTACCTCCACGTACAGTAGTTTAAATTGTTTTGTGAAGATGGGTAGCATTTATTTCCTTTTTATTTTTTCATTTTCAAAAAAAATTATGAATTAAAAATTTATTCACAACTAATTTAAAGAACTCTATATGTGAAAACCTCAATTTGAGACCTTAAAAACAATTACTAAAACCTATCCAAAGAGAGTTACAAAAATATGCCCAAAGTCTGTGTATTTAGAAATGTGTTTGTTTGGATGGCATCTGTGGATATTCAAATGAATCCAAAAGAAGTTCAGAAGTTCCTTCCAGCATAAGAGGAATTGTGGGGGGTGGGAAGAGGGGACTAAGATCAATTCATGTTTTTCTTTGAGGGTTTTGCATATAGCTGTTTTGACATTGCTGTCTTCTGAGTTTGTATTTTGGTCTTCCTTGCATTATAGTAACTTTCTATGATCAGGTTCTTTTTGTTGTCCTTGCTGCTATTTGCTCATTTTTTCCAGCCTATTTCTTGACTTTTAACTTTTATGTTAAAGTTTGGTTCTGTTCCTAGGGTAAAGGAGGTACCAGCCAAATGTCATGTGTTTTTGTGTTGCTGTTTTCAGAGCTAGTTCTGGGAGTCTGTAAGTTTTAAGTTCTTCCAAGGTGGTATGATCTAAGGAGCATTATGGTCACTGTTCTCCTACCCTGAGCTCTAGTCTGTGAATGACTACAAACTCTCTTTTCCACCCTGGAACTGTGACCAGGAACCATGTTTGAGCAATGCGACAGAGTCCTGTTCCCAGTGCCAACAAAAGGTCCTCTGGAATCTCCTGACCAGTTGTCTGATCCTTTATAATATGTGGGCTAAGAGCTCTGGAAGCCACAGTGGCCCCCTGGGACTGCTGCTGGTTTGCATTCGTATGGCCTGCACTGGCCTAGTGTCCACTCTCACCCCAGTGAAACAGACCTTTCCTGATAACCTTCTAAGTTGTTTTGGGTTAGAAAATTGTTTCATTGGTTCTTCTGCTTCAGAATTTTTTTGAGGCTTTATTTAAACATTGTTTAGAGGGGGATTTAGGAGAACTTAGGTGAGTCCCTGCCTTTACTCTGAGACACTTGCTCATCTCTACTTTTGTAGTGCCTCTGTCATTTTTCATGATCTTTCAAATATCACTGACAATCAACAATAATATCTGTCAGTTCTTTCAGTGTTTGAGGATATAATAATGTCTGATTTGTGGCTTCTGTGCTCCTTCCCATAATGCATATAAGGTTGTATTCTCCATTTAGGAACTTTGTAGGTGCTATTCTTCCCCATTGAATATAAATGAATTGACATTACTTGCTAGAAAATACATGCATGAATACAAACATCTGCCTGTCTTAATAGTCTAAATACCTTTTTATTGCATGCAGTAATGGCAGAATGACTCAGGAGAAGTTAAATAAAAAATTCTATACATGAATGAATTTAATGGTAACTTTGTTCTTTGTTTTTTCATGACACACAATATAAGCTCATGATCATCTTTTTGAGGGATGGATCCATGGGCACTTGGAATGTTTCTCAGACTCTGTCCAAGGCTATGAGAGACCAAAGTAGAGGTATAAAACTGGGTTGCTTGCTGATCAATATTCAACAGTGGAAGAGTGTTAAGAAATTAATATATAAATATCCATAATATAAAACCTCTCCTTCTGTTAGAGGTTATTATCTGGGTAGCCTCACAAATACTCATTTCTTTCTTATATATTGGTTCTAAAGAAACAGGCAGTAGTAATACTAATATAGTTTACTTAGATTCCAGAACTGCAGGGCTCAGATTGGAACAGCTCAGGGTTCCAGGACTCCATGGTCACTCACATTTCCTGAAGACCAAGCACTGTGAACCTCAAACATCCAGAAGGAACTAAATCAAGGAAGCAGAAGTCAACCCTGGAACCTACTAGAGCTGGGAGAGATCAGGTAGATTCAACCATACCATCCAAAAGTAAAGCATAGATGTGGCACAAAGCCCCAGTGGACTTTGTGGAACTGAAGGAACTAAAGCTGGAGAAATAAATAAATCAAGGAAAACATTAACTAATATAAACTATTATAGTTACCAAGATGAGAGTAATTGTAACAACTTCAAGCAGCAGCTGAAAAGGGGGGAAAAGATTTTCCACAAAAGCTATATGAATATCTAAAATAATTAGGAGATTAAAAAATGAAATACTGGTAGAAATGATTGGAAGAAAAATAAAGAGCTTAGAAGAGAAATTGGTAAAGCTTACTCAAGTAATGGGGTCCGCTGAAAACTAGAATAGAAAAAACTCATAAATAATACTTTAAGATATAATGTCCCTCCCTAAGTCTCCTCTTCTCTAGGGTAAACAAGCATCCCAGATTTCGTCAACTAATCACGTCCTCTGTATGCCAGTTGTCCTTCTCTGGATATGCTCGAATATGATAATTCCCCTTCTGAATTATGGCAGCTAGGTGGTGCCATGGATCAAGCTCTGTGTTTGGAGTCAGGAAGACCTGAATTCAAATTCAGCCCCACAAACTTCCTAGCTGTGTGACCTTGGGAAAGTCACTTAACCTCGGTTTGCCACTGGAGAAGAAAATTGCAATTCACAGGATCACAAAGAGCTGGACACAAATTTGGACTTACTTAGTTGAAAAAACGAAATAACAACAAAATGTGGTACCTGGAAATGAACACAGAAATGATCTGATTAGGCCCCTGTGTACATGACAAGCATGACTTCACTCATCGTGGACATTAACCCAAGGTCATATTACCTTTTTTGGATTCCAGAGGGACTATTTCATTTTCTTTTTGTTGTATCCCTAGCACCAAGCACAGTATAAGGCATATAGTACATGCTTAATAAATGCTTGTTGATTGATTGACAAAGAACTTAGAAAATGATGACTGATACATGATAAAATTCAAATTGGAGCCTTGGATTTAAAAAATGTGGGGCAGTTAGTGGTAAGGATGATGAATGAAATGGGAAACTCTTATGAAAAAGAGAAAACAGAATAATAAGACCACAAAACAAAGAAAAATAAGAAACATTCGGCTACACAAGATGTCTCTAATGAAGCAGTCAGATAAAAGGCATTATTGCTATTTTCTCAATTTTACAAACAACTACTACTTTCTTTCCTCAAGGAAAAATGAGCCCTGACTTTTCCTTATTTTTTTTTTAATTAGGTGAGTGGATGGAAGTCTTTTCTTCCTTTTAATTTTTTCCATCTTTCCTTTCTGTCTGTAGTTCTGTTCCGAAAATTCTAAGGTAAAGGCCATCCAAGAACTTCCATGAGACTACAAAAGTCATGGTTTCTACCAAGAGGTATCTTTAATAATTTTATTATGAATTTGTTAGTTATCAACCGACTTGAACATTTTCACATACAAAAGATAAAATATTATATTACATATAAAAAGTTCAAGAAATCTAATTTCTGCATGATGAATAATTTTATTAATTATGATTAGTGAGTAATTAACCCTCTCATAAACCAAAGACCCCTCATAGAGGCCTCTCAATGCTTACATGCCCTTAGAAGAATGAGTGTCCTCTACAGGTGGCAGTCAACTCTGATTGGTTAACAATTACTGAGAGAATGAATGTTATAATGAGAAGGGGGCTGGCTTATTCTAAGGAGCGGCTGGGGAATGAGACTCTCATCACTCAATCTTGGACAAAGAGATTTATCTATACCAGAATACCCCCTGTCTAGGGCAATCTAGACAAAAGGGGGAATCTAATTCCACTCAGACCTGTCTGACTGAAAACACTGGACTGGAATTCACCACTTCTCAACTAAAATGTCTTTAGTTTTCCCAGGTGGGAAAGGCTGCCTGAATAACCTACAGGTACTGATTTCTGAATTAGGAAATAGAAAAGGGAAAAACCTTAGTCCTAATTCATTCAGTAATTGGTTATTAATATAAGACAGAAATAATCCTTTCTTTCAACTACAAATAAACACATGAATATATCATAAAAGGCAGCTAGCTGGTGCTTTGGACAGAACACTGGGCCTGTAGTTAGGAAAATGTGATTTCAGATCCAGCCTCTTATTAGACACTTAGTAGTTGCATGGCCTTGGGCAAGTCACAATCTCTGTCTCAGTGAACCAAGAGAATGTTGTGCACAATAACATCAATATTGTTTGAAGAATAACTGTGAATAAGCATGTATTCTGAGTAATATAAATATTCAAATCAACTACGAAGGACTTATGAAAGAAAATGCTATCCACCTCCAGGGAAAAAACTGATATATGGAAGTATGTATTGTATGATTATGCACACACAGAGAAACACATAGATTCATATAAATGTTGGCCTTCTCCAAAGCAGGGTTGGGAGGAAGAGAAGAAGACAACTTGGAACTCATAAATATGACTTTAAAAAAGAAAAGAAAAATGAAAAAAATCATATCATTAAAAAATTAAAGAAGAGATCACATACCTTTTAGAAGTATAAGTGGGAGATGAATTCTTAATCAAAGGACAGAGGCAGTTACCAAATATAAAATATGTAATTTTGATTACATGAAATTGAAAGACATTCACACAAATGAATTAAATGTATCTAGAAGCAGTGGAATGGAAAAAAAAATCTTTATATCAAATTTCTCAAATAAGATATATATCAAGATATATAGACAACTAACAGAAATATATAGGTCCAAAAGCCAATGTCCAAGAGAGAAGTGGTCAAAGGATTTCAAAAGACAGTTATCTAAAGAATTACAAACTTTTAACAATCATATGAAAGAAAGCTTCAAATCATTTACTAAATACAAATAAGAGAGATGAAAATAAAAATAACCCTGAGGTTTTACTTCACATGTAGCAAATTAGCAAAGATGACCAAAAAAATTGTATTAATCAATGTTAAAGGAGTTATGAAAAGACAACTAAAACATTGTTGTGAATTAGTATATCCAGTCTCAAAAACAAATTGGGGTCAAGTAAATAAGAGGGCTGAAACATCTACAACCTTAACTCAGAGATCCTGCTACTAGGTGTACACCCCAAAGATGTCATTGATAATAATGATAATAACAACAGCCTCATAGATACCAAAACTTTTATAGTAGTACTGTTTGTGCTTGTAAAGATCAATTTGGGAACAGTTAAACATATGATGGTATAAGAAAATATTTGAATATTGGTATCCTATAAGAAACAACTATGATGAATACAAAACAGCATGGAAAAGCTTACTTGAAATGATGTAAACTGAAGTAAGAAGAACCAAGAAAACAATATATACAATGACCATGATGTTTTAAATGGAAAAAAAACCCCAACCACAAAATAATTGTTTTTAATTGCAAAATGTACAAACAAGCCTAAGCTCAAAATGATACCTCTCCTTACCTTATCGTCAAATTGCAGGAGTTCATCAGTATGAAACATTGCATATAATATCAGTTTTAAAAAATATATGTATTCACTAATTTTGCTGAATTTTTTTCTCTTATTTTTCTTTTTCTTTAAAAAAAACCTTTATTTTAAAGGGTGGATCTCTGGAGGACTGGGAGAAATATAGAGGGAAATTTAGTAAGGTATTTTACCTTTTATTTTACAAAAGCTACAAATAAAAATTTATTTAAAATATAAAATGTCAAATCTTTTCACTAGTGGGTCCATATATGGCTCTAAAGCTCCCACCAGTTGACTTGCTCATTCATCTGCCTACCACAAGTTTCTCAACCCTCTAGTCCATCTTTTATTCAGCTATCAAAGTGATCTTTCCAAAGCAGAGTTCTAATCATGCCAAGATTAACTATAAAACCTTCTTTTGACTTTCAAAGTCCTTCATAATCTGTACCTCCCCCCATCTTTCCAGTCTTTTTTATATCTTATACCCCAACCCCTCCTTTGAAACATAGTAACATTGGCCTCCTTTTTATTCCTTGAACAAGACCCTCTGTCTTCTTTCTGTCCCTTGGCATTTTCACTGGCTGTCCTCCCACTCATATCTGGAATGCTGTCTTTTCTTATCTCTCTGTCTTCCTAAGCTGCCTTGAGTGGGAAAAATGAGTCACTGTGACTTTTTATTGACTTTCTGGCTCAGAATTTGATTTGGTGAATTTTTAAAATTGTTCTTGGAAGGTTTATTGGGAGATCTCAGCAAGACTGTTGGCTTCGCTTTACCATCTTGGCTCTGCTACCTAGTTTGTTTATGATATAATCATTTATACCTAGGTCATGTATCCATTTGGAGCATATTTTTGCATATAGTATGAGTTGTTAGTCTAAACCTAATTTCTGCAATACTGTTTTCAACTGTCCCTAGGAGATTTTGTCAAATAGTGAGTACTTACTCTAGTAGTTGGGGTCTTTGGGTATAGTGAACCTAGTATTACTGAAGGGGAAAGGAAGGAAATAAACATTTATGTAGTTTGAGATTTGCTAGCTCTACACCAAGAATCTAATTTTATTTTTCTGCACATACAAACTGAAGCTAACTTGTATACAGGGTGTAAATCTAATCATATAGAGGTGAATTAATTCATAGTACCATAGATTTAGAAGTAGATGGGACTTCTAAAATCATCTGGTCTAATCCCTTCATTTGATAGATGAAAACTAAGGCTCAATGAAAGTGACTTACTCAAGGTCATAGGGCAAGGAAGTGGCAGCCCTGAGATTTGAACACAAATCTTTTAATTCTAGAGCCAGTGCTCTTTCCATTGCATTATACAGTTGTTCCTTCTTAAATCTTATTTCTGTACTTGTATAGCTTCACTTAAGTGAACAGTGGTATTTATTTAGGGTAGACCCCAAAGATGAATTTACTGTAGATGTGAGAAACAAGTATCTTAGAGATAAGGCATGTGATAGAAAACAATTGTGATTTTTCTCTAAAAATACACGAGAGGGGCAGCTAGGTGGTGCAGTGAATAGAGCACCTGCCCTAGAGTCAGGAGGACCTCAGTTCAAATCCAGCTTCAGACACAACACAAAAACTAGCTGTGTGACCTTGGGCAAGTCACTTAACCCCAATTGCCCTACCTTCCCCCCTCCAAAAAAACGAAAAAAAAAATACACAAGTGTCCAGTCCTAAGCAATATGCATGGGGTTTTCTGTCTAATGCACTCCTCATATATTTGGTGAGCTAGCTTCCAGATCTGCTCTTCATTTCAGAGCACACACTAGAACAATCTGTTTCTTTTTAAAAACAAATCATTAAATCATTTATTATATTTGTTTTTTCAATTAACAAGCATATCAAAAATTAATCTGTCCCTTTTACTACCTGCCCCTCCCCCACCATTGAGCAAATTAAAAACAAAAACAAATTCAAGAAATAAAGCTTTTAATATACAGCCATATAATCTGGCAAAACAAATCCCCACATTGGCCAGGTCTGAAAATGTACACCTTTTTGCACTCTAAGTTCATCATCTCTCTGGAAAGGAGGTAAATTGAATATTTCATCTTCATTCTTTTGAAGAATTAATTGCATTGATCAGAGTTTTAAAGTTTTTCAAAGTTGCTTTTCTCTGTGATGTTATTATTGTATAAATTGTTCTAGTTCCTATCTCAGTTCAGTTTCCTCTGACATTGTCCATTTCATCCTTTCTTATTGAACAATAATATTTTGTTACATTCATCTTCCATAATTTGTTTAGTCATTTCCCAATAGCCTGATATGACTCTAGTTTCCAATCTAGGATTAACAAAAATAACTGCTACAAATATTTTTGTACATCTGGATCTTTTCCCTCTTTATTTTATTTATTTGGGGTACAGTGTTATTGCTGTGTCAAAAGTTATGTACAGTTTGCTAATTTTCTGGGCATAGTTCCAAATTGCTTTCCAGAGTGTGTGGATAAGTTCACAGCTTCACCACAGTGCACTAACTTTTCTAAGCTTTGTCATTTTCCTGTTTTTCCGCCTTAGCATTTAATAGATAAGAGGGGGAACATCAAAGTTCCTTTAATTTAAAATTTTCTAATCATTAGAGATTTAGAACATTTTTCATATGATTATTTATAGCTTGGATTTCTTATTTTTTTAAAAATGCCTATCCATATCTTTTGACCCATTGAAAAATGGCTCTTGATTTTTATAAATTTGAACCAGTTTCTAATATATTTTAGATATGAGACAATTATTAAACTTGTTGCAAAGATTTTTCCCAGTTACTTGCTTTTCTTCTAATTTTTTACTACATTAGATTTGATTATGCAAACATTTTAAAATTTCATATAATCAAAAGTGCCCACTAAATCTTGTGTGATCCTCTCTATCACTTTAGTCTTCTAGAAAGAAAGACATCTTTCCCTATCCATAGATCTGAAAGGTAATTTATTCCTTGTTCCTCTGACTTCTTTTTTTAATGTGATGCCTTATGTCTAGATTGTGTATCCTTTTAGAGTTTATCTTTGTATATGATGTGTGGTCTAAATCTAATTTCTGCTAAACTACCATCCAGGTTGTTTGCTTTTGCTTTTTGGAGGGGGAAGGCAGGGCAACTGGGGTTAATTGGCTTGCCCAAAGTCACATGGCTAGAATGTGTTAAGTGTCTGAGGCCGTATTTGAACTCAGGTCCTCCTGACTTCAGGGCTGGTGCTTTATTCACTATGCCACCTAGCCGCCCTCCCCTCTCCCCAACCCCATTTTTGTCAAATGGTGAATCCTTCCCCCAGTGACTAGGATTTTTTGGTTTTATCAAACACTATGTTACTGCTTGTTTACTTTTGTATGGTGTGTAGGTACTCGGTTCCACTGGTTGACTTATCTATTGATATCACTTGATATCCACTGGATATCACTTGATATCCACTGATTGACTTATTCAGCAATACTAAATTGTTTTAATGATTAAAGTTTTGTAGTACAGTTTGAGATTGACACTGACAGATGTCCTTCCTTCTCACTTTTGTCATTATTACACTTGAAATTTTTGACCTTTTGTTCCTTTATATGAATTTAGTCTATAAAATCTATAAAATATTCTATGGGGAGTTTTATTGGTATAACAAGGAATAAATCAATTAATTTAGGAAGTATTAACTATATTATATTATTACCCACGAATAATTAATGCTTCTCCAATTACTTAAATCTGTGCAACCTAGTATACGTATTTCTAAATCTTTTAAAGTTTATGTAGTTATTTTTTAATATTAAAAATATTGGTAATTTAAAAATTTTAAATTCAATTTTAATTTTATTTTCAATTCAGAATTCTCTCCTTCCCTTTGAGAAAACAAGAAATGCATAACCCATTATAAATATATATAGTAATGCAAAATAAACTTCCACAATAGCCAATTTCCCTCCTAAAAAGAGAAAGAAAGAAGGGAACAAAGGAGAAAAGAGAAGAAAATATGCTTCAATTTACACTGACTCCATCTACTCTCTATCTGGAGGTAGACAGCATATTTCATCATTTAGTCCTTGGAATTGTGGTTGATCATTGCATTGACTGTGTTACTGAGTTTTTCAGTATTGATTATCTTTACAATATTGCTGTTACTGTATAAACTGTTCTGGTTCTGCTCACTTCACTTTGCATCCTTTCTTACAAGTCTTCCTAGGTTTTTCTGAAAGCATTCCCTTCATCATTTCTTGGAGAACAATAGTATTTCATCACATTCCTATATCATAATTTGTTCAGTCATTCCCCTATTGATGGAAATGCCCTCAGTTTCCAATTCTTTGTCACCACAAAAGAGCTACGATAAATATTTTTGCATGTGTGGGTCCTTTTCCTCTTTCTTTGATCTCTTTAGAGTGCAGACTTTATTGGGTCAAAAAAGCATGCCAAGTTTAATACCTTTTTGGGTATAGTTACAAATTGCTTTCCAGAATGATTGGATTAATTTGCAGTACCACCAATAATGCATTAAGGTACCTGTTTTCCCATAGGCCCTTTAACATTTGTCATTTTTTGTTTTTTTGTCCTCTTAGCCAATCTGATGGGTGTAAGATGGTACCTTAGACTTGTTTTAATTTGTATTTTTCTAATTATTAATGATTTTGAGCATTTTAGTAATTATTCATAGCTTGAATTTCTTCCTCTGAAAAGTACCCAGCAATATCCCTTGAATGGCCCTTTTGATTATAAATTTGACATTGTTTCCTTTATAGTTTAGAGATGAGACCTTTATTAGAGAAATATGCTGCAAAAGGTTTTCCCCAGTTTCCTACTTTTTTTTTTACTAGTTTTAGCTGTATTGATTTTGCTTATGCAAAAACTTTTAAATTTTATATAATAAATATTATCCCTTCAACTTCCTGTGAATCTCTACCTCTTGTTTCTTCATGAACTCTTCCTCTGTCTATAGAACTCACAGGTAATTTCCTCCATGTTCTACCACTTTGATTGTGATGTCACCTTTAATGTCTAAATGTTGTACCCACTTTAAGTTTATCTTGTACAGTATGAGATGTTGGTCTATACCTAGTTTCTGTCAGACTGCTTTCCAGTTTTCCTAGTCATTTTTATCAGATAAGAGTTCTTGCTGCAATAGCTGATATCTTTGGCTTTATAAACACTAGGTTACTATGATCATTTGGTTCTGCATATTTTATGCCCAATTGTTCCCTTTATCAACCCCTTTATTTCTTACCCCTCTTTTTGAACTATAGCACCAAATTATCTTGATCATTACAACTTTGAAATAGACTTTGAGATCCAGTAGTACTAGGCTCCCTTACTTTCCTTTTTATTTTTCATTGATTAGCCTTTCTTGATCTTTTGCTTCTCCAAATAAAATAAGAAAAGAAATAAGCCAAAAAGTCTCTTCCCAGCCAAACTAAATGGAGGAATTGTGTGTCAGTTGAAGTCATTCTGTTTTATGAATGATAATATGAATAGTTAAAACACATTATAGTAGTATGGATAAAAGGCTGGCTTTAAAGTTAGAAAGACGTGGATTAAATCTTGCTTCTAACCCATGCTAGCTATGACCATGGACAAATCACCTAACTCTCAAAACCCTCAGATCACTCCATGACTTGTACAAAGATAAAAATGAGTTGCTGATCTGCATTGGATTGATGGAAGAATTTTCTACAGTTTCCTTATACAGATGACAGCATAGGCATTTATTCCTCCCAATAAGTTAGAATAGCTGCAAACGCAGCACCTCTTTCTAGTTTACTACCACAACTTGTACTTATTTGTGGTTTGGGTCCCCAGAAAGGCATCTTAGATTCAAGGGGTGATGCTACAGTCTATGCTACTGTGCTCATGAATCCCCATCAGTGGACTTAATGGACTATGGAGTTAATGGACTCAATGAGCTCTTAGCAAAGACATTTACTTAAATTACATAGCAAGAATAGTTGCAAAACATTCTCCCTATAATACACACAAAACTGTGAGGCATACCTGTAACATACATGTGTCAAAGGCAACTTAACTCCTAGTAACGTAGAGCCACAAGGTCCATTCTTTCTATGTAGAGTCCTCACACTTGATTCACTCACCTTGGGCAAATCACTTAACTTCTCTCAGTTTCAGTTTTCTCATCTACAAAACAGAGGAAATAATACTACCTATCTCACAAGGTTATGGAGATCAAATGAGATAATCCGTATAAAGCTCTTTGCAAACATTAAAATGCCACGGAAACTCCAACTATTATTATTTTCTGATATTTACATTTTGATTCATTTATTCTACATATTTCTTGGGTGAGGGAATTTAAAATTAACAAAAAGTTCAGAACTGCAACATAAAATAACTGGGAACACAATTTTTCTAAACAACTATTATATTCGTTTCTTTGACCTACCGTCTCCTAGTTTATTTTAATAACTTTCCTGCCTTTCTACCTATACCACTGGCTGACTCCCACCTCAAATACCAGTCTTTCACCAGGAAGACAACATGGAATAATGCACAGGGAATCATCCTTCAAGGAAGGAAGACCTGGGTTAAAGTCCCACTTTGGACACATATTGGCTATGTGACTCTGGTCAACTCATTTAATCTCTCAATGTTCTATCTATCTAAGACTATAAAAATCTATTTGGGACAGGTAGGCAGACCAAGTCCCCAGTGATCTCCCCTCATTATCTGGGAAAACAGGGTGGTAGGAAGACCTGTCTATCTCCTTTGACCCCTCCCCCAGCCAGACTGCCAAGCATCAGTCCAGGATATTTGATTGCTCTCAGGGCTTGGATGAGATGGAGAGATTGGATGGATTCTTTGCAGTCAGATAGAAAGAAACTAGGTTTTATCATTTACCCTGACCTTCATTACCTTCTGTAGACCTCCAGGCCTTACTATCTGCCCGGTTTTTATGTCTTGCAGTCCCTGGCACTGTTATTTGACCTGATATAGCCTAAAGACTCCTGGGCCTTGCCATCGACTCAGCAGCAGAACTTTCTGTTACATGCTTTCTCTCCTAATTGGAGTGTGAGCTCTTTGAAAACAAGTAATGTCTGGATTTTTCTATTTGAAACCTTAGGTTTTGTACTATGTTTAGCGCATAGTAAATGTTCATTTATGCTTCATTCATTCATTCATTGCAGAGAAGGTGGCATTGGTAAAGGGCATTTCTTAACCTGGGAATTAACTATAACAATGAAATTACAGTTCCAGTTCCTTTCCCATGTATACCTCTTAGTTCATCACCCATGTTTTAGGATCACTTTACTCTCTTTGTAGTTTTGATTCAATGATTAAACCAGTTCAACAAGTAAAGCACTGTTCTCCACCCTCCGTTCCTTGCCCCTTTGTTCTTTCATTATGCACACCCTCAAATCAAATCAAAACAGATGCAGGAAGATGTGATTTGGCTGTCACTAGAGAGGATTGCATAGTATGTTCATATTTTTACAGTCTTTCTTTTTGTTGTTCAGTAGAAAAAACACAGAAATCTACTACTGAACAAGTCTATAATTTTGTTGTTGTTCACTGGTGTTTGATTCTATGTAATCCCATGGACTTTGTCCATGAAATTTTATGGGTAAAGATACTGGAGTGGTTTGCCATTTTCCTCTCCAGTGTAACCTCATTTTATAGATGAGGAACTGAGGCAAATTAGGGTTAAGTGACTTGCCCAGGGGTCACACAGTATCTGAAGCTAGATTTGAACTCAGATCTTCCTGTCGCTAGGCCCAGTGCTTTATCTACTATACCACCTAGCTGCTGTTCTATGATAGGACATAATATCATAAACCTATCATAGGGTTTAACAAAAGCCAAGGGCTTTGTAAATACTTATTGAACAAGATGTCAAATTCTTCTTGTGGTTAGAGCCTAAAATTCCTAACATGGCTAAATGAGGTCAATTTATAAAAAGACCAAATAGAGGTACTATTCAGATAGAGTTGACTTAAATGCCAGAAAAATCTGTCCATTCAGATGTTGAGATTTTATTTTTTAAGTTGAAAAAACTTAGTGTTTCATTTATAGAATTCACAGATAACATTTATAGCCTAGGAGTATGGCTATATGTAATTTGGCCTGTAATCAGCCACTCTTGAGAACAGAAACCATTTTTTTTGCTTGGCCAAGGGACACAGCATAGAATCACAGATCTACAGCTGGAAGGGATGTTAGTCCATCTAGTCCAACCCTCTCATTTTACAGAGAAGGCAACTGGGCTCAGGAAGTTTAGGTGATACACAAGTTTCAGATGTAATCATCATAATCTTCATAGTATTTTACCAAAAATAATCAACAAGCATTTATTCATTTATTCATGTGCCAATCACTGGGAATACAGATAAAATGAATGAAATAATTCCTATTTGAAGAAGCCTATGTGCAATTTTTTTTAAGGATATCTTGTCAAGGTAATTAAATTTTTTAAAGTGTAGTAATCCATATGGATTTGATATACAGGCATAAAAGTAATTAAGAAGCAAATTCTCATCCCTAATGAGGAAAAGAAGCTGATACTCAGGTAGCTGAGAAATGTTTTGCATACTGAGAGATAGTGAAGACTTATTTATAACTAGAGGAGTACAAATACTTGGATAGCTAATTTTGGTACAGGGCTCACTGAAGGATAATTTTAAATGCTAATAAGAATGACAGATTACTGCCTAGACAGGAAGAGGACACCTTCTTTATGCCAGTAGAGAACCAGAAAAAAAGTAGAGTGTCTTGAAACAATAGAGCTCTGTTTTTATTTTAAAAAGATAATCTTTTTCTTCCCACCTACCTCTCCTCCCTCCCTCAAACTCCCCCTTGGGGTTCCCCTCATCCCTTAACCAAGTCCTCAGAGGACAGGGTAACTAATTGAATCAATAGGAATTCATTTAACTGTGCTATTCACTTCTTGGCATACAAGTGGAATAACGGCTTGTAAAGGGGAAAGCATAGGTATGCAGTGGATAGAGTACCAGGCTTGGAGTTGGAAAGACCTGAGTTCAAATCTGGCCTCAGACAATTATTAGTTGGGTTATCCTGGGCAAATCACTTAACCTCTGTTTGCCTCACTGTACTCATCTATAAAATAGAGATAATAATAGTACCTCTCTTCCAGCATTGTTGTGAGGGCAAAATGAGATATTTGTAAAGTGCTTAGCACAGCACCTGGTACATAGTAGGCATTCGATAAATGTTAGCTATTACTATTATTATTAATTCAACATGACCTAGATTGTTAGCTAATATACTCTATTTCATCAAGGGGAACTGAGGAGAATACACCTGAAAGATGAGGGCATTCAAAGGGTAAAGAAAACAATTCTAACTCACTTCCAATCATGCAATTAAGGATCAGAAATAGTAATCTTAAATTACTCATTCTCAGCATGAGGTTTAGAGTACTTTGGCATTCTGGTAATAAATATAAGTAGTAAAGGAAAACAAATTCCCATATTGGTAGTATTTGAAAATGTACATATTATTCTGCATCTTCCATTACTTGTCTATCAGGGTAGAATAATGCATTCATCATTAGAATGAATGGACAAGAAGAAGCTTACATTGTTATTTTAAATTATTTATTTTTAACATTAATTTTTAAAATTTTGAATTCCAAATTCTGTTCCTCTCTTCAAACCTCCCTCACCCATTGAGAAGGCAAACAATATATCAATTATGCATGTGAAGTCATATAAAACATTTCCATATTAGCCATGCTGTAAAAAAAAAAGCAAGAAAAATAAAGTGAAAAAAGTATGCTTCAATTTGCATTCAGAGTTCATAAATTCTCTCTCTAGAGGTAGATAGCATTTTTCATCATAAGTCTTTTGGAATTGTCTTGGATCTTTGTATTTCTGAGAATAGGAGAGTCGTTCACAGTTGATTATTGTACAATATTGCTGTTGCTATATACAATGTTCTTCTGGTTCTGCTTACTTCACTCTGCAACAGTTCATTATGAGTCTTTCCAGGTTTTTCTAAAATCATTGTCCTCAACATTTCTCATAGCACAATAGTATTCTATCATAATCATATATTATAACTTGTTAAGTCATTCCCCGATTGATGGGCATCCTTGTAATTTCCAATTCTTTGCTCCCACAAAAAGAGCTGCTATAAATATTTTTGTATATATGGGTCCTTTTCTTTTAAAAAAAATCTCTTTGGAATACAGACGTAGTATTTCTGGCTCAAAGAATTACTTTGAGCCTTTGGGTATAGTTCCAAATTGCTCTCTAGAATGGTTGGATCAGTTCACAACTCCACCAACAGTGCATTAGAGTCCCATTTTTCCCACATGGCCTCCAACACTTGTCATTTCCCTTTTCTATTACATTAGCCAATATGATAGGTATGAGATGATAGCTTAGAGCTATTTTGATTTGCATTTCTCTAATGAATAGTGACGTAGGGCATTATTTCATGTGAGTGTTGATAGCTTTGGTTTCTTCTTCTGAAAATTGCCTGTTCATATCCCTTGAACATTTATCAACTGGGGAATGGCCTTTATTTCTATACATTTGGTTCAGTTCCCTATATATTTGAGAAATGAGCCCTTTAACAAAAAAACTTTCTGTAAAACTTTTTTCCACTTTCTTGTTTTCCTTCTAAAAGATCTTATATTCCAATGGGGAAGACAAAAAGGACATATGTAAATGCATATAAATATGAAGAAACTAAAAAAATTAATTTAATACAAGGTACTTTGGGATGAAGTCTATTAGGAGTTGATAGTGTATGTGTGGGGGGAAGGATCAGCAAAGTTTTCATTAGAAGGCAATATTTGATCTGTATCTTGAAGGAAGAGGTATTCTATGAAATAGAGGTGAGGAGGGAATACTAGATGGGGCATGGCCAGTACAAAGGCAAGAGAGATAGAGTGTTTTGGTTGTGGAAAAGATAAAAGTCCAATTTGGCACAATTGCCAAGTACAAGAAGGGGAGAAATGTATGATCAGATGATATCATCTTGTAAAGATAGGACTGAGGCCTAGGCTTTAAAAGGGTTTAGGATTTAGGGGATAGGCTTTAAAAGACAGAGAAGAATTTATATATTTTATTCTGGAGGCAATAAGTAGCTACTGGAGTTGGTCAGGTAGGAAAGCAACATGGTCAGATATGTACTTAAGGAAAATAATTTTGGAAGCAGTGTGTAGGAAAAAATGGGATAGTGAAAGACTTGAAGCAGGGAGACCAATTATGAGGCTGCTGCAATAATCTTGGCAAGATGTGATGAAGTCTTAAACTAAGGTGGTAGCTGTATGAGTAGAGATGGAAATATTATGGAGGTAGAAATATTAAGCTTTAGTTAATGATTTGGCCATCTGTTATTACATTAATTGGTGTAGAGCTTGTGAAATACCCCCACTTAATAGACATTTCCTTTCTAAACACAAAACCAGAAACTATTCCAATGCAATGTCAAGTGGGGCCATGAAATAACATGAAACAGAGTGCAAAGGGTTGAGAATAATGACAATTTATAAATCTGGGAGACTAGAAGGAATGGTGGCAGTTCTGACAAGAATACAGAAGTTTAGAGAAGAGGTGGGTTTAAGGGGAATTATGAGTTATCTATCATATAGATAATGAGTTCTGTTTTGGACTTTTTGAGTTTGAGATGTTTCTAAGACCTGCACTTTGAAATGCCCAATAGGCAAATGAAGTGAGAGAAACTCTGGCAAGAGATTGAGACTGAATATACAGATCTCTTGAGTCATCTACATTTAGCTGTTAATTACATCCTTTGGAGCTAGTAAGGTCACTCAGAGTATGAATAAAGGAGAGAAGGGGACCCAGGACAGATCCTCTAGATCAGAGGTTCCCAAATTTATTTGACCTACTGCCTCCTTTAAAAAAATAAAATTACTCAGCTTTCCCCTGGAAATCTACTTTCTTTAGCGTTAAGTGTTTTTAAAAAAAATTTGCATCATTTCAAAAAAATAATGCATCTTAAATTCAATAATTTATGAATTTTTTTCCTGCATTGAAATTTTGATGATGCCATATTGTCATGTAACCATATGGTATTATATTGGAAACAAGTAATTACATGCACATTTTTCTGATAAGGCACACAGGCACTGGCTTGGAGATATTTCCTTGTTAAGAATGGTTGGCAGATGTGACCACCGGTTCTAATTTGCATTTTGTGTGTTTATTTGGAAAATGATCGCTACGACTTTAACTCTGTTATACAACAGATGAAACATGTACAACAATTTTTCAAAATGTTCTCTTCTTTCCTTATGCTTCCACTGCCCTCTTCTTTTTATTCAACTCCCCCCAACTGGCTACTACGGTCCCCCTGGATTGTTCCAGAGCTCCACACGGTGAGGTATTGCCAACTTTGGGAACCTCTGCTCTGGAGCAGGCCTGCACAACCTGTGGCCCACAGGCCACTTGTGGTATGCCAAAGGATATACCATAGTATATGCCAAAGGATATTGGCATACCACAAGTGGCCCATGGGACACAGGTTGTGCAGACCTGCTCTAGACCCTCAGTTAGGAATGTGATGTGGCTGATAATCCAGTAAAGGAGACTAAGAAGGAGCTGTCAGACATTTAGGAGAACCAGAGAATAATGTCATGAAAACCCAGAGAGGAAAGAGTATCTGGAGAACAAGCAGTATCAAAAGTAGCAAAGAAGTTGAGAAATATGAGGAAAGAGAAAATGCAATTAGATTTGGCAATTAAGAGTCATTTAGTAACCTATGATCAAATCCAGAGAGGGGAAAAAACCCAGGAGAAGAGGGTGGTCAACAGTGTCAAATAGTATGTAGCTGTCAAAAGAGATTAGTTGAAAAGGATGATGACTGAGAAAAGATCATTAGATTTGACAATTAAGAGAACATGTGTAACCCTGTGACCATATTAATTGGGAAGGAAGTTTGACAATGAAGATCATATCAAGGAAAAGTGAGAGCCAGGATTAGAAGTCAGATAACTATCAAATCATCACAAAGAGCTGAATTTATGAGAATACAGAAGTGAAAAGGATAAAGAATCTGATACAATTGAAAAGGCTTTGACATGATATAGCTGTGCTCTAGGAATCTGAATTGGTCCAATAGAGACTATTTAAAGTACTAATGGGGAACACCTCAAGTCTAGAGCAGGCCTGCCCAACCTACGGCCCATGGGCCACTAGTGATATGCCTCAACGGTTTAGCTACGAGTACTGGGAATATTGACAGAAATGTTTACTGGTATAGTGGAAAAAACTCCAGAGGTAGAGTCATGAAGACTTGAGTTCACAAGTAAAGCACTTTGTAAATCTTAAAACATTATATACATTTTAGCTGTTATTAATTTTTTCTTTGTTTGCTACCTGTGTGTAGCAAACCCCTCCAAAGCTACCTCTCTAATCCCCACTCTGTTGATGGGCTGGGTCTCTGAAAGGTAATTTCTCCTACTCCTATTCACAATGCTGTCATCACCTAGCCCTGCGAGACTAGGACCCTCATGTTAAGTTTAATTAGCTCTCATGTAAAGGTCTCCATATATAAATCTGTTTGGACTCAGAATGTGTCTCAGCTCCCCATAGAGAAACTGCTGTCTGCCACTACTGCTCAGGAACACTGCTATGAACTTCATGGGAAGTCTAAATCTTCTGACCTTTCATAGTTCATAAGATCATCCCTGGTTAGGAGGGGAAAAAAGGAGAAGAGAGAACTCTATCCTTTGCCCTCCCCCCATGGGGAAGTCCCCTCAACTACCCTAGACTGGCCTGCTGCTGGAATATTCCTGCTAGAATTCTCTATTCTAAGCTGCATTGCAAAAGTGTCTGATTATTTTAATCCATGTGAATATCATACTATTTTATCCAATGATCAAAGTATTCAATTCCTCCCAAATTGTCTGAGGACATGTTCACATTTAGTTTCCACTTTCTATTAATTCAACAGAGATTTCTAGGCCTTCTATAATTACATTAATTGGGGTGGGGGTTGTGAAACATCCCCTTACATGTATAAGCAGCTTATAGATATTTCCTTTCCAAAAACAAAACCAAAAATTATACCAGTGCAATAACAAATAGGTCTACGAAAATAATAACTCAAACTGAAGAGCTGAGTATTACCACTCAAACCTAAAGCAAATTTCAGGTGTAATGCAGATTTTAATAATGCTCAGTCAAAACCATCCATAATATAATACTTTTATACTTTTATCTGAGCAGTCAAGAGGTTCCTTCAAGAGCAAATTCAAACTTTCATAGAAACTCCTCAAGAAGCAGGATAAGCTACTGTATCACCTTCAGAAGCTAAGAAACAAAGCAAGAGGTACATGCTGGGTCAGGATCTCACATGTCCATAACAGAGCCTGATATATAACCAATGCAGAGGTTAATCCAGTACCTCGATATTGTCTTCTGATGATCAAGACATTCTTACTCAGGTGTAGCGGAGGAGCTGAAAGCACCCAATGATGTCCAAATTAAATAGTCATATGTTTATTAACCAAAAAATTAGCAAGAAAGCTGGAAACACTGCTGCTTAAATATTTCTTTTATTTGTGGGTCATGCCATTTTTTGGTCAAAGTAATAAAGAATGTCTTGTTTTTTTATGAGCTCTCGAGCCAGGGTCCCTGTGATGTCTGGAGAGTCCATTAGTCCACACTGGAGGAGAAACTCAATGCAGGCCAAATGTTGACCTGCACAAGCCAGGTGCAAAGCTGAAGGAAGAGATGACCAAAATGAACTTAGTACAAAAGCAGTCTTAAACTTGTGAATAGATTAACTCCATTTAAAGCAATTATCTACAAGCTATTTTTGACCTATTCCAGTAGTTTATAATGTATACTTTCTTTTTTGTGGTTGTTAGTTTTTTTTGGGTAGGCCAATTGGGGTTAAGTGACTTCCCCCCTGGTCACATGGCTAGTTTTTGTGTTAAGTGTCTGAATCCGGATTTGAACTCAGGTCCTCCTGACTCCAGGGCTGGTACTGGAAATAAAGGAAACCCCAAAGCTTATTCTCCATCCTCACTGTGACCTCTAATTCCTTGACCCCTCAGTTCTTTCCCAGGCCATCACTGGTGCACTGGATACATTCTCCTTCCTTCCAGATCCTAACCCCTTGATGAACCAGTTCAACTCTACATTGAGGTCTTTGTGCCCTTTGCCTATTGAAGCTCTTGCCATGTCAAGCCCCCCACTATCCACTGCATTCCCTCCTAATCATGCTACTGAATGAGGATGGAGAAAATCACAAAACTGTGCTGCTAACTGTGCCACTACAAACTTATGTAACATAATCTCAATGGGACCCTAACTGTGGCAAGGCAATCATTTTACCCTCCCTAACAGATGCACTATCCCACTTTCTACAGCAGCTCTTACAGCCCTTTTCTTCTCTTATCAAACCTCCCATGGCTCCCTCTCTTCCCACCTGGTCTCAAATTTCACTGAAAAAACTGAAGCTCTTTTCCAAAAGCTCCCTTTTCCTGCCTCCTCTGTATCATAGATCATTTGAGTACCTTCCATCATTTTCTCTCCCTTAACCTCTGTCTCATGAAAAGACTTGCATTCTTTCCATTTAAAGCAGACCTCACAACATATGTCTCATAGGCCTCTTGCCCAACAAAGAATTCTGGATGGCCTGGGAAAAATGTAGGGTTACCACTGAGTACTCTCTCCTGCTTGTCACATGACTCGCGGCAACCACCCATCATCAGTCTGTCTCTAGTCTAACCTATCTGAAGCCTGAAGAAGTTTAGCCTTAGTTTAGTTAATTTTGGCCCTTGCCTGCCAAGTTGTGCAGATCATGAGGCTTCTTGCCCTTCTTGACAAGGCAAAATAAGTGACTGAACAAGTGATCCCATTCCATTCCATCTTCTCCAGCCCTCTCCATCATTCCTCTCATCTTCTGTCTGTCTTCTGTTTCCTTCTTTACTGCTGACAAATACCTAGGACTCCCCCAGCCTCCATCAACTCTTACTTGATCTATCTGTCCCTGCTAGCTACTGTTCTATGTCTCTTCTGCCTTTGTGGTTAAATTTCTTGAAAAGGCTATCTACAGCTGACGCCTTCACTTATTCTACTTCTCATTCTCTTAATTCTCTACAGTATGGCTTCAAACCTCATCATTCCATCAAAACTGCTCTCTCCAAAGTTACCCATGATCTCTTATTCACTCTATCTAATGGTCTTTTGTCAATCTTCAGTCTTCTTGGCCTCTCTGTAGTCTCTGTTGATCACCCACTTCTCCCTGATGATCTCTTTTCTCTAGGTTTTCATGATGCTGCTTTCCTCTGGTTCTTCTCCTACCTGTCTGACCATTCCTTCTCAGTCTCCTTTACTACATCTTCATCCAGGTTATGCCCATTAACCATAAGTGCCCCTTGAGGTTCTGTCCTGGGCCCTCTTTTCTTCTCCCTCTCTAATATTTCATTTTGATGATATCATCAATTCCCATGGATTCAACTATCATTTCAATGCAGATGATGACTGGATTTATTTGAACAGCCCTAACCTTTCTCCAGAACTGCATTCTCACATCTCCAACTGTCTATTAGATGTCTTGAATTGAATGTCCTGTAGACATCTTCAACTCAACATGTCCAAAACTGAACTCATTATCTTTCTCCCCAAAAGCTTCTCCAAATAGAATATATGTAAACATACATATTATATATGTATACATATATATAACATACATATATGTACACAATACACACATATAGTCTACCCTGGTATTAGCTATAATCTATATATATATATCTGTAATATATATGAGACATTATTATATATGTATAATGATATATATCTATAATAGAGAATAGATTTTATAAATACATATGTGTATATTTATATATACATATACACATGTACATACACACCTATCTAAGGTAGAAATGATAGGACTTGATTTTGGGTATTTGTGTGAAAGAATAAGAAATTGAAGATGATACCTAGGTTGCAAGCTTGAGTATGGTGGTATCCTAGACAGCAATATGGATGTTAAGAAAAGGGGAGGGTTTGCAGGGGTAGAGAACCTGTGGCCTTGAGGCCACATGTGGCCTTCCAGGTCCTCAAGTATGGCCCTTTGAATCCAAACTTCACAGAATGATTCCCCTTAATAAAAGGATTTGTTCTGTAAAACTTCTCAGTCAAAAGGCTGCACCCACAGACCTAGAAGGCCCCATGTAACCTTGAGACTGCAGGTTCCCCACCCCTGGTTTAGGAAGAAAGATAATTTGGTTTTGGACATGTTGAGTTGAAAATGTCTATGAGGACATCCAATTCAAGTTATATAATAGATAACTGGAAATGTGAGAGTGTAGAATAGAGAGAGGTTAGGACAGTTCAAATAAAACTGAGAATCATCTGCATAGAAATGATCATTGAATCCATGGGGATTCACACACACATACAACCTTTTCTCTCCTCTGATACTACCACCACCCGTCTGTAGGCCCTTATCACCTCATGCCTGGATTACTGCAATAACCTGATGTTAATGGTAGCGTCTGCACAGCACAAGTCCCTCCCTACTCAATCCATCCTACTCCAATCCATCCTCCACTCAGCTTCATAGCACTGATCTTCCTAAAGAACAAGTCTGACCACGTCATACCATGTTTAAAGAACTCCATTGGCTCCCTTGTAGGATCAAATATAAGATCCTCTGTTTGGCTTTCAATGCCCTTCATAACTTGACCCTTACCTACCTTTCTTACTCCCCTCCTCTTACTCTTCAATCTGGTGACACCAGCCTCCTTGCTGCTTCTCTCACGGGACACTCCATCTCCATCTCTAGGCATTTTCATTGATTGTCTCTTATACTTGGAACTCTTTCCCACCTCATTTCTGCCTCCTTGCTCCCCTGACTTCCTTCTAGTCTCAATTAAAGTCCCACCTGCTACAACAAGCTTTTCCCAGTCCTCTTTAGGTGGCATAGTAGATAGAATGCTGAGCCTGAAGTCAAGAAGACCTGAGTTCAAATCTTTCCTCAGACACTTCTCACCTTGTGTAAGTCACTTAACTTTTCTCAGTCTGTTTCCTTATCTGAAATAGGAAATAATAACATATACTTCCCAGGGTAGTTGTGAAGATAAAGTGATATAATATTTGTAAAGTTGTTTGCAAACTTTAGATTTCTTTATCAATATTTGTCATTCTTATTTTTTATTCTCTCTGAGATTATTTACAATTTACCCTGTATATATTCTATTTATTTTTCTAATATATATCTATTCCTTTTGCAAGTTGTCTTCTCACTTGGACTGTGAGCTCCTTGAAAACAAGGGTTGTTTTTTGCCTTCTTTGTATCCCCAGGGCCTGGTACACAGAAGGTACTTAATGAATGTTTTTTTTTTTAACTAACTGAATGATTAACCTATTAATCTAAAGGCAAGGTACACATACATGGATTGGCTGGTATGACTAAGAATTGGCTGGGGTCCAAAGAAGTCACTATTTAGTTTTGTAAATGGAATAAATTATCTCATTTTTTAGAAGACTAATCTAGTAAGGCATAGTAGAAAGAGGTCTAGGCATATCTAGTTTCACTTCCCACCTCTCACATCTGCTATCTGGGCAATCTATTGGTGCTCTAGACCAGAGGTTCTCAAACTTATTTGGCAAAAAAAAAAAATACTCTCTGCACACCCTGGAAATCTACTCTCTTTAACCCTTTAACTTTTTTTAAAATTTGCATCATTTCAAAAAGTAGAAAATGCATATTTTTTTAAATTACACATCTTAAATTTAATAATTTATTCTAAATTTGTGGGTTTTCCCCCTGCATTGAAATTTTGACGGCACAATACTGCATCATGTTATAGTTTGTATTTTTTTTCCTTAGTTTTTTTATGTGGGTGTTAAGTGTCTGAGGCTGGAACCGAACTCGGGTCCTCCCGACTCCAGGGCCGGCACTTTATTCACTGCGCCACCTAGCCACCCCTATGGTTTGTATTTTAAACAAGTCATTATATGGATGTATTTCTGCCAATGCATGCTGGACTTCCCAACACTGTGCAACATGCTTGCCTGCCAACACTTGCTTGTTAAGATCTGTCAGTGGACTTGACCACTGATCAGTTGTAACTTGCATTTGTGTGTTTATTTTGAAAATAATGTAATCACAACGACTTTAATTCCATTATACAACAGATAAAAAAATGTACAAATGGTTTTTCAAAAGTTCTTATCTTCCCTTTTTTCTTATGCTTCCACTGTCTATTTCTTTTTATTCAATGCCTCCCCCAATTGCATCTGAGGCTACTAGTGCTCCCCTGGATTGTTCCAGGCCCCTAACACCCCCCTTCCCACGGTATTGCCCACTTTGGAAAACTCTAAGAGACCAATGGTGTCAAATTCAAAGAGGAATGGATGCTTGCCTGATGCATATTGATTTAGAACACCACAAATTAACATTATCTATGTTGTATTATATTTTTATTTTGTTAACATTTTCCCAATTACATTTTAGTCTGGTTCTGCCACAATTGAGAGTTTTGAGTTGGACACCTCTGCTCTAGATAACTAAGACAATAAATTGCAAAGAAGATGCAGATCTTCTTTGGTAGAGGATGTTTCCTTGCTCAGAAGTTCCCTTAGCCAATGAAATTACAGATGCAGGCCTTATGCTTAATTAATGAAATGTAATCTTTCTAAAATGTTAATCTGCTACTTTATCACTGTGTCCAAGTTTTCTCAAAGTGTGTGTCAGTTAAGGTAGGAATTGACAAGTTCTATCAGGTGCTTTCAAACTATAAATGCTTTGGGTATGAGTCTGATGATAGCCACAGTGTTTCAGTCTAGCTAAATTTCAAAAGGTGATCTTCCCAGTCACTAGGTGATGAATTTCTTTGGTCACAGCAACTGATGAAACTATCTACTAAGGTTCAGTGTTGTAATTTGCACCATTGGAGGAATATTCATATCAATTAAATTGCAGATTATTTGAATCAAGTATTTCATATGAAACTCAAATAAAATCCAAATTCAATTTACAAATATTTTACAAGGTTTGTCTATACTGAGTGTCAGTGACATAAATTCTTACCTGATCGATTCCTTCCATCTTTAGACTCAAGGTCAGCTCCCAAAGACAAGAGAGTCTTCACTGTATTTGTATGTCCCTCCTGATTTATTAAATACATTAATTACATTAATGTGGAGTTGAAATCAGGTCTTAAAAATATATTCTAGGGGTGACCAGGTCACACAGCGAGTAAGAGCACTGGCTTCAGTGTCGGGATGACCTGGGGATTGAATCCGGGCTCAGACACTTAGCATCCACCCAGAAACTCCTGGCCATGTAACCTTGAACAAGTTACTTAACCCCAATTGCTTAGGGGCGGCCAGGTGGCTCAGTGAGTAAGAGCACCGGCCCCAGTGTCGGGATGACCTGGGGATCAAATCTGGGCTCCGATACTTAGTACCACACCCAGAAATAACTGGCCGTGTAACCTTGAGCAAGTTACTTAACCCTAATTGCTTTAAAAATATATTTATATTCTAAATGCCAAGTATTTATTTATTTTTAAAGCAACTGGGGTTAAGTAACTTGCTCAAGGTTACACGGCCAGTTATTTTTTGTGAGGGTACTGAGTATCTGAGGCTGGAACTGATCCCAGGTCTCCCGATGCTGGGGCCAGCGCTCTTACTTACTGCGCCACCTGGCCTCCCCCAAGTATTTATTTTTTGCCATCTTTTTACTAACACCATTTGTTTTTGTATCATTTTCATTTGTGAATATATTACAGGAAGTAGGAAAGAAACCCTGAGATTATAGATATAAGCTTCCTAGAACCTAAGATGGCTATTTACTTCTGTACCCTTGTGTGAATCTCACAAAATAGAGGCCAATTTAACAACTGTATAACAGCATGGACATTGTGCAAACATAGCTTTAAGTACCTCCTGTCCTGCAATTCTGGTGTTAATGGAACTCCCAGAGTTTATCTATAGTATACAGCCCAGTTAAATTGCTATACCTTCTATGCTTGTGACAATCTTAATTATAATTTTCAAGGAAATAGGGAGAAGTGATGAATTAAAAGAGACTGTGAAAATGTAGTACATAGCATCAAAAAGTCTAACACCAACTGATTATATATAGTAGTATATCCTTTGTTTACAAGCTTAGGAGATCACTTAAGTAACTCATAAATTTTCTATCTGTGGCTGATTAGTTCAGTTATTTAATGTGTTATGACACTGAGGCTAAGGTCATGGATTCAGTTCAGTTCCCTTGTATGTCCATTACATTGGTTTCATTCTGTGACCACAGACCATACTCCTAATCCTAGGGGCTATAAACTTTGCATATAAACATGTCGTTGGTCATGAAGGTGACTGGACATGAGAACGTGTATCGATCAGTGCAAATTCATCACTGTAACTTGAAAAATAATTCAAAGCACAGGCATTACTACTGGTGCATCAGTAGTTTCATCTCTATAATTGGTGAGCAGAACTCATCCCTTAAAACCTGATGGGAGGCTCATAAGATTATAGATTTTTAGTTGGACAGGTCCTTAGCAGTCTAGTTCAACCCTGTCATTTTACAGATGAGGAAACTGAGGCCAGGAGTCACAGTGTGTCCAAAGTTACACAGAGGCAGGACTGGAATTTGAATGAAGATCTTCAAACTCTAAATGTAGCACTTTTTTCACTATACTATACTGCTCCTGGAGATAAGGAAATTAAAATGCTTATTGACTGGTGGAAATTCATTTGTCTAAATAGTTTATGTATCATAATATATAAATTACTCTTTTACTACCCCACCCTCCAATCTCATGTATAAGGAGAGTCTATTGAGTACAACTCATATGAGCCTTCACAGAGCCAAATCACACTGTTTTAAAAAATGTAGAAACCAGGTATCTCAAGAATGTAATAGTATTTTTAAGATTAAAAAAATTTTAAATATTACCTATTATGCATGAGAATGGGGGTGGGGTGTTAAAAGAATATGAATTTATATATTATGATACATAAACTATTTAGACAAATGAATTTCTACCAATCAATAAGCATTTTAATTTCTTTACCTTTAGGAGCAGTATAGTGTAAGTCGAAAAAATGCTGGATTTAGAGTTTGAAAACCTTCATTCAAATTCCAGTCCTGCCTCTGCTACAACTCTTGGTCTCAGTTTCCTCTTCTTCCAGACCCTTGTATTTTTAAAACAGGTTCCTCTTGCTTGATTCTCATTGATTTATTCAAGAGATGTTCTCACCTAACAAGAATAATTACTTTTAGCTCCAGCCCCAGAGTCGGGATGACCTGGGATCAAATTCAGGCTCAGACACTTAGCACCCACCCAGAAACACCTGGCCATGTAACCTTGAGCAAGTTACTTAACCCCAATTGCTTTAAAAAAATTACTTTTAAATGTGGGAAAACAATGGAGTCTCACCCTTATAGGGCAGGTTTCTACTTTATGGTCTACTTAATTTCAGAAGGATTACTATTCAGAACTCATCTGATGGGGCAGCTGGGTGGCACAATGAATACAGCACCAGCTCTGGAGTCAGGAGGACCTGAGTTCAAATCCAGCCTCAGACACTTGACACCTACTAGCTGTGTGACCTTGGGCAAGTCACTTAACCCCAATTGCCTTGCCTTCTCCCCTCCAAAAAGAACTCATCTACTTTAGGAGTTGTGCCACAGGTGATTTTGATAAACCAACCCACACAAGTGACTTGCTAAAAATTATTCAGTGAGGCAGCTGGCTAACAAGTCAGAATAGGGATAGGAATACTACTACAAAATAAAACTAACCTTAGCTGCATAGTGGAGGGCTGTGTATTGTGTTAATGTTGCTCTCTCATCAACTCCAACACCAAGATCAGAGACTAGGAATCGAATAGCTTTATCTTGACCAGTGACTGCTGCCTTGTGTAAAGCTTGGGCACCTAGGATATCCTTGGCCGTGAAACAAGCCTATTGGGTGAAAAAAAGACAAGAGAGAATAACGATGATTTCAAAAGAAAATTAGAGTAAAGGATTGGATGGGTTTGTTAACAATAGTACTATAACAGCTAGAATTTATATAGTGCTTTAATGTTTGCAAAGTGATTTACATAATATTATTTTATTTTCATGCTAACCCTGTAAAGTAGGTGCTATTTTATTATCAATTCCATTTTACAGATGAGGGAATTGAAGATGAGAAAAGTTAAATGACTCACCAGGGTCATACAACTAGAAACTGTCTAACGCAGATTAGATTGATCACACATCTTCTTGGCTCCAAGTTACCTTACTCACAATTGGAGCTAATTTTACAGATAGTAAGACAGATTTTAACAGACTGTGGGTTGAAAAACTCTTCACTTCTTTTACATCCTTTTGGTCACTACCCTTTAGATAAACTGAAGTAGGTATTATTATCCCTATTTCAATTAATCAATTTATTAAGAGCCTACTAGGTAGCAGGCATTCCACTGAGCTTTGGGGATACAAATAAAAAGAATGAAAATTCTTATTTGTGATAAAAAAAATATAAATTTTAATACAGTGGTAGTGGAGGGAAAGATAAGTACATATAAATGTATACATACATACATACATATATGTACATACATATGTGTGTGTATTTTTGTGTGTCTATATATAGACACACACACATATCCTGAGAGAGGTTGTGCTTTCTCCAGTGCTGTGCAGCTAATAATCATTTGAAGCAGAATTTGAACCCAGATTTTCCTGCCTCCAAATTCAGTACTTGATCCACTGTGGTATTACTGCCTCTATAAAGATATGTAGACAGAATAGAAAAATGTTGAATTCACACATAAATGCATAGGAAAGCATTTGGTTTAGTGGATAGATAAGTGGTCAAAGGGTATCAACAACCAGTTCTCAAAAAAATTATGAAATTCAAACATCTGAAGGAATACTCCAAATCATTAGTAATAAGAGAAATGAAAATAAAAATAACCATGAGGTTTTACCTTATATGGTGCAAATTGGCAAAAAAACAATAGTGATAGTCAGTGCTGATGGGGTTGTGGGATGATAGGTACCCAGGCACACTGGTGATGGAGCTATGATTTGGTATACCATTTTAGAAAGCAATGCAGAATTGTGCAAATAAAGTGATCATCATGTACAGAAACTCCATTATTTTGCCAAAGAAGCCAAAGTTAATAAGGAAGTCCCTTAATGCAGCAAAACATTTATAGCTGAAGTTTTTGTAATAGCTAAGAACTGAAAAAAAAAGTAGATGCCTATGGATTAGAGAATGGTGAAACAAACTGTGAGGCATGAAAATAAAGGAATTCTACCAAGCTGCAAGAAATTATGAGTGTGATGAATATAGAAGCATGAAAAGATCTAGATAAATTGAAGAATGAAGCAGAGCTAAGAAAATAATATACACAATGACTGTAATAATGTAAGTAACAATAATACATTCAAAAATAAAAAATGAACATAGCAAAATTATAAAAATCATTTGATCCTCATAATGATCTTGTGAGGATCACAAAAAGTCATACACAACTGAAACAAGTCAACAACAGTAACACCCATAGTGTTTAGAGTGCTAAATTTGGAGGCAGGAAGGTATGTGTTCAAATACTGTTTCAGACAATTACTAGCTACATGACCTGGGGGAAAGCTCTTAACCTCTCTCAGGCTCATTTTTCTCATTTATTAAATGGGGATCATAACAGCACGGCCTCATAAGGTCATTCTGCAAATCAAATGAAGTAATACAAGTAAAGCATTTTGCAAACCTTAAATTGCATCAAACACTTTTATTAACTATTTACTTTGTGTCAGGCACAATCTGGGAATATTAAAAAAAAAAAAAGCAAAACCAGTTTCTGCCTTCAAGCATTCTAAAGGGGGAGACAGCACCAAATAAATAAGTGCCAATAAGATACATAAAGCATAGATAGGAGACAATCCCAGAGAAGCAAGTACTAGTGGCTGGGGAACCTGCAAAGATTTTCTGTAAAAAGTTGTGTCTGAGTTTAGTATTGAAGAGACTTTAGATTTTACAGATAAGGAAACTGAGAAAGTTTATTTGTCCAAGGTCCCACAGCTAATCTGTCACTGAACCAGTAACTCTCATATTCAGTCCAGTGCTCTTTCCATCCCACTAGGCAATGTGTCCATATTAGTGTTATTTCTCTAAAACATAAATTTGAGGGCAGGGATTATGTCCCTTTGTACAGGTTCCTTTACAATTAAGCACATTTTCACGATGACTGAGTTATTCAGCCCTGACCTCTCTCTGGACTACTAGTCTCACACCTCCAACTGCCTGACAGACATCTCAAACTGTATGTCCCAGTTTCAATCATTTTTCAGCCATGTTGGACTCTTTGTGACCCCATTTGGGGTTTTCTTGGCAAAGATATTGGAGTGGTTTGCCATTTCCTTCTCCAAAATGATGTCCCATAGATAAACTCAACATACCCAAAACTAAAGTGATTATTTTTTCCCCAAACCTTCCCTTCTTCCTAACTTCCCTATTATTGCCAAAGGTACCACAATCCTTACAGTTGCCCAGGTGTCATCCTCAAATACTTTACTCTTTCTCTCCCATATTCAATCTATTGCCAACTTTTGTTGTTGCTATCTTGGTTACATCTCTTCTACATACCCTCTCCTTTCCTCTGACATGGCCAGCACCCTGGTACAGGTCTTCATCACCTCCTACCTAGACTACTGCAATAGCTTGCTGCTGTGTCTGTTCACCTCAAATCTTTCCCTACTCCAGTCCATCCTCCACTCAGCTGTCAAACTGGTCTTCCTAAAAAGCAAGTCTGACCATATCACTCCCCTATTCAATCTACCTCAGGGGCTCCCTATTGCTTAGAAGATCCTTATTAAAGAGCTTTATAACTTGGCCCCTTCTACATTATTTATTTTTTTTTTTTGCTTTTTGGAGAGCAGAAGGTAGGGCAATTGGGGTTAAGTGACTTGCCTAAGGACACATGGCTAGTTTTTGTTTTAAGTGTCTGAGGCCGGATTTGAACTCAGGTCCTCCTGACTCCAGGGCTGGTGCTCTACTCACTGTACCACCTAGCCACTCCCATTTTGAGTTGCCTTATACCTTAATCTCCTCCACTTACTCTGCTATCCAGTAACACTGACTTCCTGGCTGTTCCTCACACATGACATTCCATCTCTAGACTGACTATTTTCTCTGGTAATCTGTCATGCCTGAAATGTTCTCCTTCACCTCTGCCTTCTAGCCTCTCTGGTTTCTTTCACACCCACTTTCTACAAGAAGCCTTTCCTAGGCTTCTTTAATCTTAATACTTTCCCTCTGCAATGACCTCCAATTTATCCTATATTTCTTATACACAGTTGTTTTCATGTTGTATCTCCCATTAGAGAGTGATCGTCTTGAGAGCAGACTTTTTTTTTTTGCCTTTTTGTATCCTCTGTGCTTAGCAGAATGCCTAGTACATAGTAGGTACTTAATAAATGCTGGTTGGTTGACTGTTTACCAAAGGAAATGGAAATGTAACTCAATTTAATTTGATTACTTCTTTAAAAAGGAATGAAATATTAGCTAGATATTGAAACTATGATATAAAAGATGAGCTGGGAATTTCATGTAGATTTTATTTGTCCATGTAACATCTTCAATTACGAAAAACTTATCTTCATGTCACAGAAAATTAAAGTGTTTTAACCAGTATCCTAAAGAAATTTGGTAGTGGAAGATTATTAGACTAGAACACAAGTCTTTCTGATTGGCATAATAGTGTCAAAAGTTGAGTCTGCTAGGATGGACTTTCCTGCCTAGCAGTTTTTTCCTTGAATTTGTAAGACTCAAAATAATGCAATAGAATAGTGTCCATACTTTATGTTTTTCAAGGAGGAGCTGAGCTGTGTTGATGTGGCCACACTGTATTGCATCCATAAAGGGAGTAATGCCACATTGGTCTCTGCTGTCTGGCTCATACTGGCACCTAGAATCAAAGCAGGAAAGAGAGGAGTTGAGAAAATGGTAGCTTCAAACTCAACATCCAGTCAACTTTTTATCACCTACAAGAAGATTATCTGATATGAAAACTATCTACAACTACCTAGGGCTCTCCTATCCTCTGCATTTTTATCCAAATACCCCAGTCAAGAGAAATTTAGAGAGATAAGAGGAAACAGTGTTTGAAGATCTACTCCAGGGTGTTCCCTGTATTTAGACAGTATATTCCTCTGTTTTATCCTTGCATTCATCCTCTTTCTTTCTCTATACCTCTCATCTGGGACCTTCAACAGTTTCCATCGATTTAATAATTGTCTCTATATAGCTAACTCTCCCATCAACATATCCAAACCTAGGCCTTCCATAGGTATTTCAGTCTCCCCTGAAAACTACCCTTCTTCTAAACTTTCCTGTTTTTGTGGAGAGCATGAATTACTTTGGTATCTTCCTCAACTCTTTCTTCTCCCTCATCTCATTTATACAATTAGTTGCTATATCTTGTGTAGTCTCTACCTAGAAAATGTTTTTTACACCCATGCCCTGCTCTCTAATTTATATAGCCAAGACTCTAGTTTAGGTCCTATCAACTCTGGCCTAAATTCTTGAGAAGACCCCTTAACTGGTCTCTCTGCTAAACTCCATGACGACTCCAATCGATAGTGATTTTCCTAAAGCACTAGTCTGACCATATCACTCCTCTGTTTAACAAACTCTTTTGTTATTGTTGTTGTTGGGCAGTGAGGTGGCCAAGTGAATTGAGTGCAGGGCCTGGGTTCAGGAAGATTCAACTTCCTGAATTCAAATCTATCCTCAGATACTTCCTAGCTGTGTGACTCTGGGCAAGTCACTTCACCCTTTTTGCCTCAATTTCTCATCTGTAAAATGAGCTGGAGGAGGATATGACAAACCACTCCAGTATCTTTGCTAAGAAAACCCCAAACAAGGTCACAAAGAGTCATATACAACTGAAATGATGGAACAACAACAAAAACCCTATGACTGGCATTTAAAAATCTTTATAATCTGGCTCTAACCTACCTCTTCAGATTTATTGTATGTTACATTCATCTTGGCATACTGCACAAACTGGCCAAACTGGTCTTCTCACTATCCTACCCTTTACATCTCATTGTAATGGTACTAGTAATTTGAAGATCTTCCTGGCTCCTTAATAAGGTCAAATGTAATCACATGGAAGCCTATGGTGGGAGGAGTTTGCTGAAGGGTGGAGCAGAGCTGAGAGGAAGCTGGGAGTTACAGCAGTTAGAATGGAAGGAGGAGAGAGGCTGCAGGCAAGGAAACAGGCTTGTGTTTGTGGAAAGGCTTTGGGATGGTGTTGCTCTCTGCAGTGTTATTGTATATAGATTTCTTTGTTGCTATGATGAATTTGGTTTTCTTGTGTTGGGATTTGGCTTTTTGGTGTCTGAATAAATGTTTTGTTTCTGTTCTTCTATATGGAGAGTCTGTTATATTTTGCAATTCAGAATTATGGCAGCATATTCATAGTCACCATTGGTGCTGTGAATATTGTGTTGGTGCTACACTAATTTCCATGTTTTTATACTGGCTCTCACTCATGCCTGGACTGCTCTACTTCCTTACTTTCAACTGTTAGAACCCTTGGTTTGTTTTTTTTTTTTTTGGAGGGGCAATTGGGGTTAAGTGACTTGCCCAACATCACATGGCTAGTAAGTGTTAAGTGTTTGAGGCCGGATTTGAATTCAGGTCCTCCTGACTCCAGGACTGGTGCTGTATTCACTGAACCACCTAGCTGCCCCAAACCCTGGTTTCTTTAAAGATTCAGTTCAAATGATACCTTCTATATGCTAGTATAGGATTAAAATCATCCATTAACTAGGTGACAATTAGGCCTCAATCAATTGCCATCAAAATTCCTTAGACTAAGTACAAAAAAAATCTTTGAAAGTCATTTGATGAAATAAAATTGAGGCAGACAAGTGGTCTGTTCTAACTGTTCCATGTTTGCTGTGTCTTTTGGGTTCTGTATAAAAGCATTAAGTTAGTTCCAATTGGAACCTTTTCCAGAAATTGGAAGATGTGGCTTACCATCACATTCCTGAGAAGGAACTACCTGAGGGGGTAGGAGCTGTATGGAGAGATAAAGAGAAAAGAGGAGAGGCCTTAGCCTGAGTCTTCTTTCCTTTGTATCAGGGGAAAGAATATGTATTAAGACTTCCCCTCTCTTACAGCTACAACACTGGTTAGGCCCTAAAAAGAAACCAAGTCTGGACTTGATTAGCCTGGGGGTGGCATCAAGGCTCAAGGTAGGTGTAATTTCCTAATAGCCTTGGGCTATGTGGAGATGGCTTCCTGGTCACCTAGGAGCATAAAAGGTCCTATCCACTTGGGCTCAGGTCGTTAAGACTTAGTAGATGTCTGAAGAATCACCATACCCACACCTGTTGAACAGATATGCTTCCTCCCCCCTTCATAAATTAAGCATACTTGTTGCTGTGTTAGAGCTAAGTAAACTTCCTTTGAACTATTCAGTGACTGTTATGTGCCTGATTTCCTCCCAATATCAAACTTAAACTAATAGGGTGCCAGCATCAGGATAAAACCTCCCTCCTTCCCTGCCCTCCCATTCCATCTGTGACTAGAGGAGGAGCTTCTAGCTTTGAAGGATCTGGAGAATGTTGGACTTCATATATTCCCTTTGGTGTTCTAAAGGTATCCTTGATCAGCTGGCAGCAATGTCTACACTGGGAACCAGTGGTTGACTAAATACAGATTCACCATGTTTAAGGAGAGCTTGAGTAGTCACAAATGGAAGGAATGGACTCTAGCAGCCAAGAGTTCCATGCTATGCCTTTGCCACCTGTGGTCTCTAAGCTGGAGACAGCTTTCTCACAGATGTTAAGAGTATACTACATGTTTTTGGAAGGATGATTTGTACCAACTGTGGACCAACTTAGTAAATACCCCTCTCCAAAAAGCTATTTATGACTCTGATTACATGATTTTCAACTGATAATCTAAAGGAAGAAGCATATCAGTGAGGTCTGGAGCCATTTTCATGAGAGACTACTCATACTCCTCAGGGGCAGCCCTAGGACCTTGACGGTGAAATATAACGAGTCCAGTAATAAGGATTTTACTTGTCTGTTAAGAGTGGCAGTTGGGGGGCGGCTAGGTGGTGCAGTGAGTAAGAGCCCCGGCCCCGAGTCAGGAGGACCCGGGATTGGTTCTGGCCTCAGATACTTAACACCCACACACAAAAAAACTGGCCTGTAACCTTGGGCAAGTTACTTAACCCCAATTGCTTTAAAAAAAAAAGTGGCAGTTGGGATAAAAATCATTAGAACATACATAGGTAGCCTGTTCTGATTCCCTCAACTGCTAGTGTCTCCTCAATGACCCTGTATCTATTCATATATGTAAATGTCTCCCCCACATAATGTCAACCACTTGAAGACAAGGATTGTTGTACTTTTGTCTTTGTATCTTCAGTGCTTAGCACAGTACCTGGCATACTGTAGGCTCTTAAATGCTTTTGGTTGCCCCTTAATTACCATAAATAATTTGATGAAGAGGCAGAGGGGAGGAGGGAGAGATGGTCTAAGACATGGGATTTCCCTGGTGTAGGGAATTCCTCTTTAGAAAAACTCCCTCCACCAATTCTGACAGGTAACTGTTTTGCATCTTTTAGTAAATTAGAATTGCTTGGGACATTGAGAGTTTAAGTGACTTGCTCAATCACACAGTGATTAAGTATCTGAAGCAAGATTTTGACCCAGGTCCTTTTACTCCAGCTGTTGAATTTACTCCTGACTACCTAACCCAGACCACTTGTGCTTCACTGCTGGGAGCACACAAACAGAAGTTAGCTTACCTCTCCAGAAGCACTTCCACTGCCTCTAAGCAGCCATGCATTGCTAGTGTTGAGATGGAGAGAGAATGAAAAAATTAGAGCTTTTCAGCATTCAGGCAACAAACTTCCTTCTCTAAACTCTAGTGCTCTAATTCCTTGCAGATTATCATTTATACAAGAAAAAAAATCAGTTTTAGAAATGTAGACAAATTCTACCTATAAATTAGAGAGACTTACTGATAACATTAAGATGAGGACCTCAGAGGTTTAAGAATTTAAAAATAAGGAAGAGATGATCAGATTTTCTTAGACATTTCATAACCTTCATTGGAAGTATTTGTATTTCTAAAGGAGTGATTTTGTCATTACCTTGTCTCTACGCTAGGAAAGAGAAAAGGAAATGTTCACAAGATTTAAGTGTCCAAAGGAGATTTATCAGAAAGACATTCCTTACACCAGATGGAGATGGTGGTGGAATCCTGCACTCAAATTGAGATGATGCTTCAGGAGTTCCCCAGACTGGGGTGATGTGGCAGATCTAACAATAAGCCTTCTTTCTCTTTTTGTATAGGAACAGTACCATCACAGACATGTGCAGAAGGAGTTTTCTTCTTCTTTAAGGCTCCAGCACTGGTGATTGGTAGAGTGTTGTCTTTGTACTTCTGTGTTTAGATCTATGCTTTGGAATCTTTGATCTTTGGAGCTGATAGAGTTGAATGAGAATAAGGTAGTGAAATGTCCCTAAGATTAGCCAATAATAGGGACAATGAAGATTTTTTTCCTATGATACCTGATGGTTTGGAGCTTTTTAAGCCCATAAAGACACTTTATCTATGGAGTTATTATTGGCAAATGAGAGGAAAACCTTGGATAGTTTTGAGAATGAAAGCCAAAAGCAAGGAACAATGAGTACTTACAGGATACAAGTCAGTAATATAAACAGAACTTCCCAGGGACTTCAGGAGGACTATTAGAAGAGTGTTTGGGTTTATTCTTACAAGGAAGGAATCAAAGGGTTTGTAGAGGTGCTTAAATAATTTTTTAAAAAAATTCATGTGATTCTAAATATTAAAGCTAATTCAGATTCCATAAGGAAAGGGAAACACACTTTCTCTTTTAAAATAAGTTTGTAGGGGGCAGCTAGGTGGCACAGTGAATAGAGCACCGGCCCTGGAGTCAGGTGGACCTAAGTTCAAATCTGGCCTCAGACACTTAATACAAAAACTAGCTCTGTGACCTTGGGTAAATCACTTAATCCCAACTGCCCTACCTTCCCCCCTCCAAAAAAGCAAAATAAATAAATGAAATAAGTTTGTATTATTTTGTTCTTATTATTATGGTTATCCCAAATTTCCATCTCCCTCCCACTCCCAGAGAGTCATGCTATATAACATAATATTTTTCTAGAGAGAAATAAAATTCAGCACAACTGATTGATACATTGAAAAAGTCCAAGACTATGTGCAATGTGTAACAACTTGTAGACCTCCCACCTTCACAAAGGGGTAGATTGAAGGTGTCTCCTAATTTTTCTTCATTTGAATCTTTATATTTTTATATTTACTTTTGACTTTTTGGTGTATAATTGTTCTCTCCTTTGACATTGTTACAGTCATTGTTCATACTGTTTTCTTGTCTCTGTTCCCTCTGCATCAGTTAATATATATGCTTCCATGTTTCTCGGTATTCATCACACACATAATTTCTTATAGTACAGTACTGTAATATTACATTATATTCATGTAGCATACATTTAGCCATTCCCCAATCAATGAGCATCACTTTGTTTCTAATTATTAAGTATCACAAAAAGTATTGCCATAATTCATTTGGAGTATAAGGAGGCTTTTTTCTTATCAGAGGCTTCCTTGGAGATATGTCCAGTAACGGAGTCTCTGGTTCAAAGGGTACATAAATTTTAGTCACTTTATTTACATACTTCTAAATTGCTTTCCAATGACTGGAAAGCTCCACCAACAAAGTATTAGTGTGTCTATCCTTTGACATCCCCTCCAACATTTGCTGTTAGCATTTTGGGATCATTTTTGCCAATTTGCAGCATGTGAAGCAAAACCTCAGGGTTATTTTGATTTGCATTTCTCTTAATATTAGTGATTTGGAGCATTTTAAATGTTGTTGCAAGTACTTTGTAGTTCTTTTGAGAACTGTTGGTTCATATCTTTTAACCATTTCTCTACTGGAGTATTAGTCTTATAAATGTTATTATTATTATAAATATTATTATTTATATAACTTGGACACCAAACCCTTTGAAAATTTTGATACAAATATTTTTTCCCCTTTGACCACTTCTCTTCTTATCTTCGATGCATAAATGCTGTCTGTGTAGAAGTTTTTCAGTTTTGGGTAATCCAAGTTATCTATTTTATCTTCTGTAATTACTTCTATCTCATGTTTGGTTAAGAATACATCTCCTACCCATAGCTATAAGAGATATATGGTCTGCTTTTCTTCAATTTTTAATAGTATAATCTTTAATATTAAGGACATATATCCAGTCAGAAAAGAGCACATAGGTCACACAGTGGATAGAGTGTCAGACCTAGAATCAGAAAGACCTGAATTCAAATCCAGCCTTAGATACTTACTAGCTGCATGACTCTGGACAAGTCACTTAAACCTGTTTGCCTCAGTTTCCTTATCTGTAAAATGAGCTGGAAAAGGAAATGGCAATATCTTTGCCAAGAAAACCCCAACTGGGGTCATGAAAAGTTGGACACAGCTGAAGGGAATGAACAACAATAACATCCATTCAGACTGTATTGTGAAGTGTGGTGTTGGTCTAAGCTTAATTTCTGCCACACTACTTCTCATTCTTCTGAGCAGTTTTTATCAAATAGGGAATTTTTCCCTAAATAACTTAAATATCCTACATTATCAAACACTGGGTTATTGATTTAAATTGTTTTTGAATCTTTCTTGTCTAGTTGGTTCCATTTATCTATCTCTCTATTCTTTTAGCCAGTACCAGATGGTTTTGATGACTATTGCTTTATAATATAGTTTGAGGTTTAGAACTGATTGTCCCCCTTCATCCCTACTTCTTTTAAGCATTTTCTAGATATTGTGTTTTTCCAAATGAATTTTATTAATATGTTATCAAGGTCTATAAAATATCCTCTTGATAATTTGATTGGTTTAGCTTTTAAAGGGTAAATTAATTTTGGTAGGATTATCATTTTTATTATATTGGCATAGCCAAGCCATGAGCACTGAATATTCTTTCAGCTATTGAAGCTGTTATTTAATTCTTTAAAGAAGACTTTGAAGAAAGAAAAAAAAAGAACACTTTGTAAATTGAATCTACACAAGTATTTTGTGTACTTTGAGAGATTGATCCCCTGATATTTTATACATTTTTAGTCATCTGGAATGAAATTTCCTTTTTTATTATTGCTTTTAGGGTTTTGTTACTATTAGAATGCTGTTGATTTTTGAGGAGTTATTTTATAGTTTGTAGCTCTACTGAAGCTATTATTTTAACTAATATCTTTACTGTGTAGATGCCCAAACCATCTTAAACCCCCAAGACCTAAGAAAGGCCTAAAACCTGGAATGGCCAAAGAGGAAAGACATTTTGGTCTATGCTGAGCCTAACCTACCATAATGCTTTGTGTACTCTGGCATAAAAGACATGCTTCGCTTTGCTCTCTGAGTGAAATCAAAATGCCCCTTCCTGTGCCAGCAACTACAAGTTCAGATGAAGCTGACCAGGGGCATTCTTCTGTTTATTACTACCAAGGACAAGATGCCTTGAACTAGATACTATCTTAAAAAATGGGACTTCTCTTATCTTGGTATTCTATAGACATATGTTGTGTTATGTTAAATTATGTCATGTCAATGATAGAAGAAACATAGACATCCTGGGTCTATAATTTCAACTGACACCTTGACATTCTCTTATCATATTGTATTTACAATCTATCCACTTAAGAAATTCCTTTCTCATATTATGGTTAACACATCCTGAGCCAGGAAAGGAGGAAAGGGTGAGAAGGAATTGCTCTGAAGATATAAAATCCCCTTCTGTCTGTCCATCCTGGGGTTCATTGTCTACAATGACCTTCCATGTGTATCTCTATATGCATGTTCTACAAGGTTTTAGAGAAATAATGCAGAAATAAATACAGTTTAATTTTGTTTCTCGTTTAGTTTTGTTTTGTCATCTTAGAATGAACTCAGTAATGGTTGACAACTGATTCCCTAGTAATTTTCCAATTAAATCATAATGCCATCAGTTCAGATGGTTTTATCTTCCCTTTATCTATCTTTGTGGCTTCAATTTCTTTATTTTGTCTTATAGCTATTGCTAGAATTTCCAGAATTATATCAAATAATAATAGAGTGTGCATCCTTGCTTCAACCCAGTACTTTTTTCTTTTAAATTTATTTACTTTTAGTTCACAGCATTTGAGTTCCACAAGTTTTTGAGTTCCAAATTTTCTCCCCCTCCCTTTCCTACTCCCTGCCTCCCCACTCCCCCCCACCCATAGAGGTATGCAATCTGATATAGGTTCTATATATACCTTCATATTAGACATTAATTAATCAAACCAGTGTCTTTTAGAAAAGGTTCTAGTGGATCTCCATTGCATATGATGCTTCCTTTCAGTTTTAAATGCTTTTTTGATATTTTTTAAAAGGTCACTCTATGCCTATACTTTATAAGGTGTGTTTTTTTTTTAGCATAAAAGAATATACTTTGTCAAAGTTATTTTTTTTGCATCTATTAAGATGATCATATGGTTGTGGATGCTTAGGTTTTAATAAGATTAATTGTGTTGATTGTCTTCCTAGTGTTGAACCATCTTTGCATCCCCAGCATTAGGCACACTTGATCATAATGAATGATTTTTTGGATAAATTTCTGTAGTCTATTTGACAGGATTTTGTTTAAAATATTTCAGTCAATATTTATTAATGATACTGGTCTATAGTTTTCTTTCTGTGATTTACCTTTCCCTGGTTTAGAATATATACAAATAATTAAGAATATATTTGTTATACTAATTCACTGTTGGTAGAACTATAAACTGATCCAACCATTTTGGAAAGCAATCTAGAATTATGTGCAAAGAATTATTAAATTAACTATACCCTTTGACCCTCCAGTACCACTACTTGGTCTATTTCCAAAGATGATTAGGGAAAAAGGAAATGAATCTATATGTTCTAGAATGTTTATAGCAGCTGTCTTGGTGGTGGCAAAGAACTTTCAGGTATGCCTCTCAAGTAGGGAGTGACTGAAAAAGTTGTGGTATATGGTTGTAATGGAAGACTACTGTGATATAAGAAATGATGAGCTCAATGATTTTAGAAAAACATGGAAAGACTTGTACAAAATAATGAAAAATGAAATGAGCAGAACCAAGAGAACATTGTATATAATAACAGCAATATTGCTTTAAGAACAACTTGGAGTGAATAAGTAATTTTGTCTATTATAAATACCCAAACTCACTATAAAGGACCAATCTGAATCCAAAGAAATAACTCATAAATAGAAGGATGGTATAGAATAATTATATATGTGTATATATGTACATATGTGTGTGTGTATGTGTGTAGATAGATAACCATTTGTGTCTAATGGTAGCCATATCTAGGGTAGGAAGGGGAGGGAAGAAAGAAAAGAAGAAATTTCCATGATAATTTTGTTGTATATTTGAAAGAAATAGCAAACTTTGCATAGTAGATTTGCAGTTCCATGTACAATCATCTTTTCTATTGTACTCTGTTATGGAAATGCTTGTTTTAATTCCATACATTTAAAAAATCCTTTTATTTATCCCATTAAAGGATTTTGATAGAGTGCTTTCTTTCTCAATTTTTGAGAATAACTTGTGAAGTATGGGTACTAACTGTTCTTTAAAAGTACAATATAATTCTTCTGTGAATCCATTAGGACCAGGAGTTTTTTAATTTGGTCACTCCTTTATAGCTAATTCTATTTCATTTTCTGAGATGGAGTTATTTAAGATCTCTCTCTAGTCTTCTGATAATTTGGACATTTTCTATTTTTGAAGGTATTTCTCTCTTTCCTTTATGCTCTGTTTTGTTAGCATATAACTGTGCATGATATATACTGATTATTCTTTTCATTTCTTCTGGTTTTGCTGTGATTTCACCTTGCTCATTTACTTTTTCATTGATTTCATTTTCTGCTCTTTAAAAAAAAATAAGAATAACTAAGGGTTAATTTTATTAGTCTTTCTAAAGAACCAGTTTTTATTTTTATTTATCACTTCTGTTTTTTCTAGCTTATCTATTTCCACTTTAATTTTTAATATCTCCCCTTTTCTGCTTGTTTTAGGGTTTTTTTGCTTTATAATTTTTATAAATTCATATTCAGTTCATTAATCCTCTCTTTTCCTATTTTGCTAATATAAGTTTATAAGGATATGATTTCCCCCTGAGGACTACTTTATCTATACCCCAGAAACTTTGGTATATTGTTTCATTATCATTTTCTCTCACATACTTATTGTTTCTATGATTTGTTATTTGACTCACTCATTATTTAATATTTCATCGTTAAGTCTCCATTTGGGTTTGTATCCTTTGTGGTCACTGAACAAATTTCTATTTTTATTGCATTATAGTCAATAAAGAATGTATTAACTATTTCTGTTTTTTTACATTTAGATCTGAAGGCCATATTTTCTTATTTTGTGACTGATTTTCCTGTTGACTGAGCTTTCTTCTCCCTGAAATTTTTGGTAATTTAAGGGTTTTTTTTCTCATTTTCCCTGTCACTTACTATCCTCTCTGATGACAGTTTCTCTAGGAGCTCATCTCAAAGTGTCTGAGCCTCCCTCCATGATGAATATATTCATAGTTCACCAGCTTAGGTCTCTGTCCCAGTGGTCAGAACTGGCCCCAACTAGATGCTGTGCTCTCTTCCTCAGGATTGGTAGAGTGCTATATAGTACATGAGATACACACAGTCTTGTCATGGAGCTGTCCTGCTCCCTCTCTTCCTTAGTTCTTTGCCTAGGACTGGCAGGTCAGAGCTTTGCAGCACTGTTGCTATGGGGGTGTCCACCCTAGCTCTGGCTTTGCTGGAGCTACAGAGTTGTATGCTCTGTAGCTACTGATGCTACAAGGTTGTGAAATCTGGCTGGCTTTTACACCTGAGGGACTGTGGTCAACAGGGCAAATTTCTGTAGAATAGAGATGGGGACTCTGCCCTTGGGTTTTGCTAATGCAGCCTGGCTGCACATAGTGTGAGAGGTGAAGAAGTATGCTAAGTTAGTGTTAGTGTCAATTCATGCTTTAAAAAATTTTCTTTTGGGGGCGGCTAGGTGGTGCAGTGAGTAAAGCTGGCCCTGGAGTCAGGAAGACCTGAGTTTGGTTCCTGCCTTAGACACTTAACACCCACACAAAAAAACTAGCCGTGTAACCTTGGGCAAGTTACTTAACCCCAAAAAGTTACTTTGCCCTCCAAAAAGGCAAAAAAAAATTTTTTTCTTTTGTATTCTAGATGTTCCAGACCATGCATATAGTTGAAGTTGCTTTATCTTTTGTGCACAGTTTCTGTTTTGGAGAGTTTGGAGAGGTCATGGGAATCAGAAAAAATGTCTAGTCCTCCATCTTCAGAAACAAACTTTCAAAACACACAGATCCTCTCAAGGCCTTACTTGTTAATATAACTATTTATAAGTGTGTATATACATGAATATATTCAATAATAAATAATATTGTTTAATTTGTGTTTCTTAGTGTAATTGTAAATGCATTTGTAATTACAAAATTCCAAGAGGTAAAAATTATATTCTTATACACATAAGAGGTTATAAGAACCACAATCCAGATGCTATGAAATGAATCTCAGAAGCCACAGTTTAACTGGCCCTACAACAATTGAATATCATCATTCAATTCAATGAAAATTAAACATTAGATAAGACAATGTTATAGTGATATTATATAATATATTATAGACAATATTATATAGACTTAACATTAAACTGAGTCTTGCAGGACAGATACGTTTTAGATAGCTACAGAAGAAATATGAGTTAATTTAGTTAATTTCGGACAGGGGAAAAGAGGAAAGGAATGAGCAAGGTGTATGAGGAGACAATGAATAGACCAGTCTAGCTAGAAGTAGTTATTATTTGAAAATAGAGAGAAATAACACTGGAGATATAAGTTGGGGCTAGGTTAAGAAAGTCTTTGAATGTCAGGCTAAGAAATTTGGAATTTATCCCATAGAATATGGAGAATCATGGAAAAAAGTTTGAAAGAGCACATGACATACATATATATGTGTGTATATATATACATACATACACATATATCACATTTGCATGTCTATGCTACATACTATGCTCTATTTATACTATTACACTTAATGATATTAGACATTCTCATGATTTAAATTATTATCTTCATATAGATGAGTCTCAGATATATCTGACCGGTCCTAACCTCTCCTCACCTCCAATTTTGTATCTCTAACTGCCTATTGGACAACTTTAACTGACTATCTCATAGACAGTTTAAACTTGGCATGTCCAAATTTCTTCCTAACTTCTTTGTTACTATAGAGTACCACCATTTTCCCATTCACCTTGGCTTGAAAACTAGGTATCATCCTTGACCACTCACTCTGTCTCAATACCTATATCTAATTTGTAGCTACCTCCTATCATTTTTGCTTTGGTTATATCTCTCCTATACTTTCCTTTCTCTCTCTTGACATTGCAATCACTCTGGTATAGGTCCTTATCAATGGGTCCATATGCAATAATCTGCTGGTTGGTCTCCCTGCCTCAAGTCTTTCCCTGATCTAATCCACTCAGCTGTCAAATTGATCTTCCTAAAGCACAGGTCTGACAATATCACTGCCTCCCCCCCCCCAATTCAAACAACTCCAGGGCTCCCCTTACCTCTAGGATCAAATATATAAGATCCACTATCTTTGAAAGTCCTTCATAACCTGGCTCTTCCTTCCTTTTCTCTCACTCCCCTCCACTTACTCTGCTACCTAGTGACACTGGCCTCCTTGCTGTTCTTCATCTCCTGGCTCTAGGCATGCTTGCTGGCTGCCTCCAATTCCTGGAACTCTCTCCCTCCTCTTGTTTGCTTCTTGGTTTCCTTCAAGTATCAGCTTCAGAAAGAAACTTTTCCTGGTGTCTTCCCTCTGGGATTATCCCCAGTTTATCCTGTTTATGTCTTGTTTGTACTTACTTTGAATCCTGTCTCCCCCATTGACATGTGAGCTCATTGAGGACATGGAGTGGTTTTGTGTTGTAGTCCCATCACTTAGCACAGTTTCTGGGACTTAATGAATGCTTGTTGTCTTGGCTTGACTTGATTAGCCTTGTATATTATTTGCATGAAATTAGTTTGATGTCAAAATACTATGAAAATCCTTCATCCCTTTTCTTTCCCTTGAAAAACCTTAAGCTTCTTCCTATTTTTCTTCCTTTAACTTCAGTTTTTTCATGTGTACAGAAAATGTTCTAGATTAAATGACCACTAAGGTTTCTTCAAACTCAAAATCCAGGATTTTATTGCATACCCCTTCTTCCCATTATGTCATCTAGTCTTATATTTTGCCTTTTTGGTGATGTTGGAGGTAGGGTAGGAAATGAGAATCTCATTTACTTTAATAACTTCAAGAAACACTTTTCTTACTAATCAATAACACTTGATTCAATAAGCATTCATTGAGTGCCTAAGATTTTTCAAGCATCATGCTAAGCATTTAGGATAGAGACAAAAATTTAAAGTATCTTCCCTATCTAATCTTTCTTTTTCCACATGGAGTCAGATTCATTTTCCCTTTTTTTAATTTAAATTTTTTAAATTAAAAAATATTCACTTTTGGGGCGCTAGGTGATACAGTGAATAGAGTACTGGCCCTGGAGTCAGGAGGACCTGAGTTCAAATCCGGCCTCAGACACTTAACACTTACTAGCCATGTGACGTCGGGCAAGTCATTTAACCCCAATTTCCCCTCCAACAAGCAAAAAAAAAATCACTTTGAACTTAAATATAAAATGATAAAAGAAAAAGATGAACATCTCCATGTACATAGCAGAACATAAGAGAGGATTCAATATAAAATAATAAAATTCCATTTCTTAAAGACCTATAATTGTTTTCAAAGTAACCCAGCTTTTCTGTGCTTCCTTCTAGGTTTTCTTTTGTTCTTCATTGTGTTCTCCCTCCCCTCTACCCCTCCAGAGAAGTCTACAATCAGATATGACTATGTCTATATAAGCATACACATATATACACACATATACCTATATGTAAGACTATACTATGCATATTTCTATTTGCCAGTTCTCTCTCTGGAAGTGGATAGCATCTTCCTTCATAGGTCCAAGTCCCAAGTCTTTCCTTGTTTTTCTAAATCAACCAGCTCATAATTTCTTATATTATAGCATTACTCCATCATAATCATATCCTATCTGAGATTGTCTATGAAAATCCTTTCCCAGTTTTCTGCTTTCCTTCTTTTTTTGGAGGGCAATTGGGGTTAAGTGACTTGCCCAAGGTCCACAGCTAGTTTTTTTTTTGTGTCAAGTGTCTGAGGCCAGATTTGAACTCAGATCCTCCTGACTCCAGGGCCAGTGCTCTATTCACTGTGCCACCTAGCTGCCCCTTCTGCTTTCCTTCTAATCTTGGCTACACTGTTTTTATTTATACAAGAAAATATTAATTTAAAATAATCAAAATTATCCATTTTATATTTTAACAATACTCTCACCTTATAATATCGTTTAAGGTCTGGTACTGCTGAATCTCCTTCCTTTATTTTTTTTCCCCTTAGTTTCTTTGAAATTCTTGACCTTCTGTTCTTCCAAATGAGTTTTGTTATTATTTTTTTTAACTTTGTAAAATATTTTTTAGTAATTTAATTGGGATAGCATTAAGTAAATAGGTCAGTTAGTTACATCGTCATTTTTAAAAATTTCATTGGCTTTACCTACCCATGAACAATGAATGTTTCTCCAATGATTTAAATTTAGACTCATCTTCCTTAAACATGGATCTAGTTATGCCACTTCAGTGCTCAAAACCCTGGAATGGATCTCCATTAGCTCCTAAATAAAGTTCAAAACTCTTTGCCTGTCATTTAAGGCCCCCGTAATCTGGCACCATCCTATTTCTTGTTGACTTCTCATACTCTGTGCTACAGTCAAATTTGACTGTCTACCACATAGTGCACTACTTTCCCACTTCTGTGCTTCTGCTCAGAGTATACCTGAAACTCTCCGATTCATAGTTACCCTTTATAATCCTACTCAAATACCACCATCTCTATTATGTCTTTCAGTGTCTTCCCCAGTGAGTATTAATGTCTCATCCTCTACCTTGGACCTCATATTAGTAATCTGCTTGCACTTCTCTTAACTATTACTTACGTGTCAGTTATTCAACTATTCAAGCACCCATGTTTCAGGCACTGTGCTAAGCTCTGGGGACACAAAGAAAGGAAGAAAAAAACAAAACAGTTCCTGTTCTCAAGGAGCCCACAATTCCATGAGGAAGACAACACAGAAACAACTATGCACAACAAGATATATATATATAGAAGACAGGCCTTTAGCTGAGATCTGAAGAAAACTAGCGGAGCCAAGAGGCAGGATGAAAATGGAGAGAGTTCCAGAAAGAGAAAACAATGAGTAATCATTTTCAGCACTGGGAGATGGAAACTCCTATGTGAAGAATGTCGTATACTCAAGATATAACCAAGCAAAAATAGTGGGACCTGGCAACAGATTGAATATGGGAGGTGAGAAAGAATGAGCAGTCAAGGATGACTGAGATTTTGAGCCTTGGTGCCTGGATGGTACCCTTGACAGTAACAGTGAAGTTAGGAAGAAGAGTTTTTGGGAGAAAGATAATTGGATATATAGAGTTTAAGACATCAATGGGACATCTAGTTTGAAATATCTAACATTGGGGTGGGGAGCAGAGGGGAAAGGGAATAAGCACTTATGTAGCTTCTACTATGTGCCAGGCACTGTGCTTAGTGCTTTTAAAATACCTCATTTTATAGTTAGAGATATGAGACTGGAGGTTAGGAAAGGGGTTAGGGCTATCTGAGAATCATCTTCATAGAGATGATAATTGAACCCACTGGAGCTGATGATGTCATCAAATGAAATAGTATAGAGAGAAAAGAGGTCTCCAGGATAGAGCTTTGAGGGACCCACATGGTTAGTGGATTTGACATGGATGAAGATGTATTTTTTTACAGTATAGTTATGTGTGTGTGTATGTATGTGATACCTCCCTCCAACTGGGTTCTATGCCCCATGAAAGCAGGGACCACATCTCATCTCAGTATCTTATGTAGCACTGGCATGTGGTACCACAATTATGTTATGTAATTCAGTCTACAAAAAACAATGGTCAAATCCAACATGTGTGCAGCTCTATAATTAAAGATCTAGGGGTGGCTAGGTGGTGCAATGAGTAGAGCACCAGCTCTGGAGTCAGGAGGATCTGAGTTCAAATATGACCTCAGATATTTAACACTTACTAGCCGTGTGGCCTTGGGCAAGTCACTTAACCCCAATTGCCCTACCTTCCCCTCTCCAAAAAAAAAAAGATCTCTAAAGACTTAGATATGGAAAGGGCCTTAGAGATAATCTGGCCTAATCTTCTCTTTACAAAGAGCAAACTGAAAGATTAAGTGATTTGGAGAAGGTCATACAGGAAATAGGTAGCAGCAATGGGATGTGAACTTTTATCTTCTAACTCCAAATCCAGTTTTCTGAACAGCCCAGAGTCCATACCTGCAGTATGTAGAGGTGTTCTTCTGATTTTGCTCTCTGTCTGCCAGACAGCTGGGGAAACAGTAAGCAAGTACTTGAGGATCACAGGGTGACCCTCTCGGCTAGCAATATGAAAGCTGTTCCAGCCATCTTTGTTCTTCAGGATTGGATTGGCCCCATGTTCTACCAGATCCTGGATCACTTCCAAGTTTTCCCTCGTGCAAGCCATCATCAGAGGAGTCCTAAGGCCAATAAGGAGAAACTTATCAGGCTAAAGAACAGCTAAACACCAGTATTGTGTAACAATTGTCTGATACTTCCAGTTTTTGTACTAATAGGGGAAACTAAAAGGATCAAAGAGCTAGGAAATAGCATAGCCTCTGGCCTTTATTAGCAGCTTCTCTGCCTGTTTTGTAGAGTTTGGGAAAATAACTATAGGAGAACGGACTGTGATGTATAGGAGGGGCAAGAGTGTGGTGCAGAACTTAGGCTCTGTACTCCTCAATAGCACTAATCTAGGGATAGAGGGTAGTTGATAGCAAAAGTAATATTATAGTGAGGCTCTCTCATTATATGCTTAGGTAAGGTAAAAGACATACCAGAAACATGAAACAAGATGGCTCTTGCCCTCAAACAACTTGTAATATAGTCGGAGAGACATAAGAAGCAAATAGTGACTATAAGAATACAGGAAAGAGACAAAGATGAAGGACAAAGACAAAACAACATAGCTCAACTTTCTCCCATACCTACTCCAAGAAAGAATGAGGAAAAGTAGCAGACCAAATAATGATTGGGAAATTCAAGGAGAAACTACAGTAAGCCTCTTCAGAATAGGAAGATAAGCAGAGGACTGCATGCCCTGGAGAGGGGACCTAGCTAGGAAGGTCCAGTATAGGACCTTGGGGGTTGAAGCTGTGTAATGAAGCACAGAGTAGAAGTAGAGGCCTCTGACCCAAGAGCAGAATATCAAAACCTTTCAGCACAGATGGAGTTGGGTCTGCAGCCTAAAGTGTGTACTCATGCTGAACACACTCCCTTCTCACCACCCTCTGCTGTGGGTGCATAGAACAAAGAGGAGAAAAAGTATAAGAAAATAGGATAAAGGGAAATATACAATAAAGCATCATAAATGTGAATGTGAATGAATTCAACCATAAAATTGAAAGAGAACAGCAAAGTGGATTAGAAAGCAGATTCCATTAGTATTTTGTTTATAAGAAACATATTTGAAATATAAAGATTTACAAAGAGTTAAAATAAGGAACTGGAGCAGGTGACTACTGAATGGGAATAGAAAGGAACATATACATTTCTCAGAACTACAAGACACAAAAATCGACCATCTCGGGCATAAAAACCTAATGACCAAATGCAGAAAAGTAGAAATATTAAACCCGTCCTGACCACAATGTAATGAAAATTATGTTAAATAAGAGATTATTGAAAAAGAATTACAAATTAATAAAAAGTTAAATTATCCTAAAGAATTAGTGGGTCCATGAACAAATCACAACATACTAAAATTTGTGGGATGCATCTAAAGCAGTCCCAAAAGGAAAATTCATATCTCTGAACACTTTGATGAATCAAAATGAGAAAGATCCAATTAGTGAACTGGGAATATGACTAAACAATGAAACAAATAAACAAAATCCTAGAAAATCAAGAAATTTAAAAAGCCCTTGATTAAATGCCAAAGTAGAAACTTTTGAAAAAATAAAGAAAATACCAACAAAACAGAAAGCAAAAATCTCCATTGAATTAATAAATAAAAATAAGAACTAGTCTAAGGAACCAAAATAAAAAACAAACAAAAAATAGATAAATAATTTGCCAATTTGATCAAGGGGAGGATGGGGGAGGGCAGAGAAGAGGGGGAGAAAATTGAAAACTTAAGGAAGTGAATGTTGAAAACTAAAAATAAATAAACTAAAAAAAAAAGATTTAGTTGGCTCAGGGAACTAAAGTACATACAATTGACATAGGTTCCTGGTCATTTAGGCATAAAACAGCTAGGACTGGGGCGGCTAGGTGACACAGTGAATAGAGCACCGTCCCTGGAGTCAGGAGGACCTGAGTTCAAATCCAGCCACAGACATTTAACACTTACTAGCCGTGTGACCTTGGACAAGTCACTTAAACCCAATTACTTTGCCTTTCCCCCGCCATAAACACCTTAGCAGTCAGAACAACAAGGGAGGAGTTCCAGCCAAGGCTGGAACTCCTCCCTTATTCTTCTGACCACTAACTAGGAGAATCCCCAACACAGGCAGTGGAGAATTGTATGATGCTGAATCAAAGCTATACTCTAGATATTCTAACATCCCTCCCCTACTCCCCTGCTCTTAGTTCTCCTGACTAAGTAAACCTCTTTGTGCTTGGTTTTCTCAGAACGAGCTATAAAAAGGTCAGGTGGGCTTGAAACCCAGTGTTTTACTATGGTAAAATACTGTTGACATAGTATTTGGTTATTAGACAAGGAGACAGAAAGACACACAACAACCTTAACCCATCCATCAGACTGCTACACCGAGGAAGGAATGATCTCCTTCAATTCCCATAAGGAAAGGACTTCAAAAGCCACATAGCAATGTGGCTTAGTCTACCAAAACCTTGGAGTTTAAAGTATAATAAAGGTAACAAGAATTTAATTCAAGATCGAAAAGTGGATATGCACCCCTGGAGTGTCTACCAGAGAGCAGCTCACTTCTACTTGAAAAAATAGTTCTTACTCCTTTGGATATCAGTGTCGCACTTCATAATATTTGTCTTTGACCTGGAAAACCTGGTCTCATTCACTGAGCAGCCAACAGAAAGATCATTAATGGTGATCTGGCAAAGCATTCCCTTTTAGTCAATGATGAAGAGATGCTAGAATGACATTTCCTTATCTGCCTTCAAGTCACTATAGTTCTGAGCAATTGTATGTTTTGGATTAGACAACTATGTATTCCAGGTTCCTAGTCTATCTTGCCCTTTGAGTTGATTGACCCATGCAAGGTAATAGAAGCAAAGTCCACTGAAGCACCAATCACTGGACAATTCAGTTTCTTAAATTCTCTTGCATGATCACTGAAAGTAATAATTTCTGTTGAAGAAGTCAGAAAGTATTTTCCTTTAGCAGAAAGGATGTCTTTGAGCTGTTGTCAAATGCTTTTAATGAGGATGAACACAGCATCAAGGTTAGTCACCGAACAGATGGCAAATTCTTCAAACTGAAAAGGCTAAAAAGCTAAAACCAAAGTGGAGGGAGTGTTTTCTGTCTGCAGATGATTGTGCATTCAATGTAGTCTCTGAAGCTGAGATGCAACAAAATATGGATCAATTCTCTACCAATTGTGCTAACACTGGCCTAACAATTAACACCAAGAAAACATAGGCTACTACCACACCATCCATATGTGGAACCAACAGTTACAAGCAAATGGAGAAGTTCTTAATGCTGTGGATAAGTTCACTTACCTTGGTAGGGTACTTTCCAGAGATATACACACTGATAATGAGGTTGTTGCATGCATTGCCAGAGCTAGTGTTTGGGAGACTCCAAAGTAAAGTATGGGAAAGAAGAGGTATTAGACTGACTACCAAACTGAAGGTCTACAGACACATTGTGCTGACCTCATTGTTGTAGGCCTGTGAAACCTGGACAGTATACCAGCAGTGCCATGCCAGGAAACGGAATGACTTCCATTTGAATTGTGTTAGGAAGATTCTGAAGATCACCTGGCAGGATAAGATACCAGACACTGAAATCTTTTCTTGAACTAAACTGCCAAGCATTTAAACTCTGCTTCAGAGAGCACAATTCTGATGGGTTGGCCATGTTGTTTGAATGCAAAATGCATGATTGCCAAAGACTATTTTATAAAGAATGCATACATGGCAAGTGTTCACATGGTGGTCAGAAGAAGTAATACAAGGACACTCTCAAGATCTGTCTTGAGAACTTTGGAATTGATTGTGTGACATGGGAGTCACTGGCACAGGACCACTCAGTATGGCATGCACACATCAGAGAAGGTGCTGTGTTCTATGAGCAGAGTTGAAATAGCTCAAAAAAAAAGATGCTCAAATTCAGAGAATCCACCCCAAATGTTCACACAGACTATTTGTACCTGACCTATGGTAGAACATTCTGAGCTCATATTGGTCTGATCAGCCCCAGCTGGACACACTGAAACTTGACTTTGGCATAGTGATGTCATTTAGTCCTCTCTCTTTGGCCTTTCTCACCTTCACCTCACTGAATCCCTCACTTCCTTCCAAGGAAGCTCAAATGTCATTCTTTATACTCACAATCCTCCCTAACTACTATTGAACTATCTCCCTTGTATCCATTCTGTACTTACATATTTACATGTTGTCTATCTCAAACAGACTGTAAGCTCATTGAGAGAAGGTATCATTTCATGTGTGTGTATCTCCAAAGAGTATTGGTATATAGCAATTTTTAAATAAATGCTTGTTGCACTGTTTGACTGTCCTGAAATGTTATGCATTATAGTGACCTGTAATTTCGTCGATTTAAGGAACTTCCTAATGAGGAAACTACTTTGTGGTGGGCTTCACCTGACTCAGACTGATCCTTTGATAGTTTAGGTCCGATACCAGAACAAAATGAAACATTTGTAAGTCATTCAAGTTACAAAAGGCAGTTTACTTAGTTATGGCAGGAGAATATGTATCCAACAAGGATTTGCACAGAGGATACTTTGGCTGATTTGTTCAGCGACAGATAGATGAACCTAACATCAGAATGGGGCTGGGGATCTTTGCAATTTTTTGTACTCAGGTGACCAGGGAATTATGTATGTAACTTGAATTTTTAATCCCTTGAGCCATTTAAGTCTTCATTATAGTTTCAATAGCTTTTTAAGGAAAAGAACTAGCTCATCCCACATGGTGGGGGGCTCTGGTAGCTTTTCCTCAGCACACTCTTCTAATGCAGGTTAGCATCTTTGTCAGTTATATTACTAAGAGAGTTGCTTTGAGCACCTAAAGATTTAGGGACTTGCTCAGTCATACAGCTAAGTATGTATGGCTCCAAGACCAGCTCTTTATTTTCTACGCCACTCTGTTTCAGTCATAGAATCTATAGATTTAGAGATGGAAAGGATAAATCATGTCTACCAAAATTTAATTAGTGCAATTTCTCAACACTTCTGTTATAGGAGTGCTTCCATTTTATAGGATCTTGGCTGATATTTAGTTTATCATCCCAGCTGTAAATTTTTTATGTCTCTGATTTATAACATGAAAAATAATCCTGGAAGGCAATGATTTCTCAACAGAGGCTCAGAGACATAGCACAGTGGGTGCTAGAGTGAACCAGTCTCACAAAACTTGGTAGGGCGGATTCTGGGTAAAATGTAAATTGGAAAAATGAAAGCAATTAATAAGGTGGTTATCTAGCCAAAAAACCTGAAAGGAATTTACATGCATATAGCGTTTTAAGGTTTGCAATGTGCTTTTCACACAATAACTTGAAGACACAGAGAACACAAGTATTACTATCTACATTTTATATATAAGGAAACTGAGGGATCTGAAAGGTGATGTGATCTACCTTTGATCATCTAATAGAGTGGAATTTAAACTGAGGTCTCATATGTAAAACGGAATAACACCTGTAATAAATACCTACCAAAGTATCTGAAGCACCTCGTTAACAGGTGAATGAGAACTTATTTAAAAGGACTATAGAAATGTCAGTTACTCTCACTATTAGTGTTATGTTCCTTTGAATGCCAGATTTTAAACTCTTTAAGGATAAGGGAAACTTTGCATTTTTTTTTTAACTTCTCCCATTAACTCTGCTGGCATAAGACACGGGGCATAAGCAGCCGTTTATTTGCTATCTACTAGCCAGTAGGCTGCATTTTAGGAGAAGACTGTACGAGGGGGGGGGGGGGGGTGAAGCTCAACTGAATGAGCTAGTAGTTCAGGGAGACAAAAATAAGGGGGGGTCGCCGAAGCCATAGCCCATCTTCGGGCAGGGCTTAATCTACGGACACATGCAGACCCTCCCCACCTACCAGTCCCCCTTCTTCAGGCAGTCCACAGCCGCCCCTCTTTTCAGCAGATACAGCACGCAGTCGCGGTGTCCCAGGGACGCTGCCTCATGCAGGGGACGCTTGTAGTCCCGGTTAGGGGCCTCGATGTCCAGCTCCCAAGCTTCAGCCAGGTAGGCTAGGATGTCCCGATGGCCGAGGCGGGCTGCAGAATGTAGAAGGGTGTCGCCTCCCCGGGCCGGGCACCCGCTCTTCACCTGCCAGCTGCGGCTGGGCTCTGCTCTCCCAAGCTCCTCTTGCAAGGGCCTTAGCTGCCCCTCCTGGACCAGCCTGAAGAGTCTCTCCTGCAGCTGCGCTTCCTCCACGCGCCGGCGGCGGGCCATGCTAGCTCTCTCGGCTCGGATTCTGGGGGAGGCTCCCAAGCCACACGCGGCGCGAGGAGAGCCGGGACGTGCGGGAGTCCCGGGGGCCCTTCCCGGTCTGAGGCCGCCGCCTTAGCGCTCCTGCGGCTCCCTTAAGGGAGGACCCGCCTCCCGGCCGGCCTGCCTTCCCCGCTCGTCCTCTCGGCGAGTCCGGGGAGGATGAAGGGAGCAGACCACGGCCCGAGGTCCGCCCTTCCTTCCGCGCCAGTTATTACACGACGTTGGCTCCCGGAAGGTTGTTTCTGGGAACCGGGGCTGGGACTTGCAAGGTTTCATCCCAGGAGAGCTCTGACTCCTTCTGCTCCTCCCAGCCGCCTCAGTTTTCCAGGATGTGCAAGGTGTCCCCAAAGTTTTAGTGCTATCAAAGCTTAAAATGGCATGAAGACTTTTGGGAACACCTCGCAGGGAATGTGTGCGTGTACATCAGTGTGACCAGGGTGACTGCCATTGGGCATGAACAAGGATGGGACAGAATTGGAAGGGATCCTACAACTAGAGCGGGAAGAGACCTCTAAGGCCTTTTAGGTCCACCTCCTCTTCTTGTAGACGAGGCAAATGATGCTGGGGGAGGAGCTAACGGACTCGACCCAAGTCAGAATTCTATACATTCAGTGTGTGCGTAGCATGGGTAGCGTATTGCTTGCCTTTTCAGTGTGTCTGGGGGGGGAAGGGGAAGGTGAGAGGGCGGAGGGAGGGAGAGAATGTGGAATTGTAAATAAAAAAAAAATTCTATGCATTTATATCGTGTAGCTCTTGGATTTTCCTAAGGTCTCCAGAGAAGGAGGTACTACAGATAAAGATATTCAGTAAATGCTAAATTGCCCAATGCATCAAAGGATTCAGGGTTTAAACTTGGACCTTCCTCATGTCGAGTCTAGCATTCACAATACTATGCTATAATTTAATAAATTACTTTTGAATGGAATTTGATATCCATTCTTCTGGTACCAACTCTGAACCCCAATTTTCATCTGTGAAATGGAGGGGTTGGATGATCTCTAATCATCCCTCCCACGCTAAAAGTAAGATCTATTCCCTTAACCCCCAGTGGAGTCGGAAATACCTGAGTTCAAATCCTGTCACATACATTTACTAGTTGAGTGGCAGCCCCTTCACATTAGCCTGTGAGCCCCTAGAGAACCAGGGCTTTTTTTTTTTTTGCCTTTGTGTTCCCAGAGTTTGGCATGGTGCCCGGCATATAGTAGGCGCTTAATAAATGCTAGTTGACTGACCCTGGACAAGTAACAACTTTTCTATACTTCAATTTCCTCATCTGTGAAACAAGAAGGTTGCCTCTGAGGTCATAAAATTAGACAGTTATATAAAATCATCAACCAGTTCCCCACCCTCCGCAAAAACAGAGAACCCGAGGAAATTCTCTTAGGTCTCTAAGATCATAAAGTAGAAGAAACAAGAGATAGAACCGAGACTTGTCATTGGGTGGCAGGCTGCATCGGCATTTCTATTGGTCGAGACCGAAGTCAATTAACTCTATGGTGGGGTGTTTTTTTTTTTTTTTTTGTATTGTGTGCTTGGGTTTTTGTTGTAGTTGTTGTTTTTGTACCAGCTGGAGACGAGGGGGTGGGACTTTAGGGAAGAAGTCGTGAGAATTCCGAGTCCTACTTGGTAGAGTAGCGGTTTGGGAAGGTTGGAACCAGGCCGGAAGGAGCGGAAGGATCGAAGGGGCGGGAGGGGAAAAAGAGCGGAAGGGGAGAAGGACGGGGGGCGGGGCTGTTGGAGGAGGAGGAGGAGGCCTCGGCGCGGCGGTAGCAGCCACACTTCGAAATATTCAAGTCCGTGAGAGTGGGTGCTTTGCGGGTGCGGGCGGGGACTGGGGCTGGGGAAAGAGGTGGAGGGGATGGCCAAGCCCACTCCTGTTTGGCAGATTTAGAACCTGAACAACGACCGCCGGTTTCCGATCCCACGAATACATTTATTCTGTTTCTATGAGCTGTATGACCTTAGAAGAGTCACGTTCCCACCATGGGCCTCTTTCCTCGTCTGTAAAATGAGGGACTTAGATTAGATCTCAAAGGAAAGAAAGCCCCTTTCAGCTTTAACATTCTGTGGTTCAATGGAAGTCTAGATTTGAGGGAAGGAAAATACTGCTGTTAGAGAGGGGGAGGGGCGGAGAGGGACCGCCCAGGAGGAATCGTCACAAACATTTATTAAGCTTTTAGAATCTTCTGGACTTTGTGCTAAGCACTGGCTGTGCATACTCAAATATCAAATAGAAAATCCTTGCCCCCAGGGAGCTTACGTTCTAGTGGGGGATGACGACTCACCCTAGGGAGCTAGAAATGGGTGGGGAGGGAGGAGGAGACCTTAGTGGGGCATGGCCTGGAGGGAAAATGAAAGTTTATAGGCCTAAGCCCCTCCCCAAAATGGAGGTCCGGGGGCTGGCGGCCGGGCCAGGGCTGCAGGGCCAGATGGAGGCCGGGAGGCTGAGAGGCTGAGGAGGCCGCCGGGATTGAGGGAAGCGCAGGATGAGCCTAGCGAGGTGTGCGTAGAGGTGGAAAAGCAAAAGCAGCCAGGAAGAGCAGAGTGGGTGAGAAGACAGGACCCACCGACCTTTGGAAGGAGCAGTGCCTTCTCATCGCCTTCCTTTTCTTTGGGGTGGCGTCTTCAGCCTGTGCTGCTGCTCCCCCTGCCCCAAGGGGCTTCTCACAGCTGTCATTTCTCCAGCTCCAGAGAGAGGGGATTGAGAGGGAGGAGGAGGGAAGGAAGGCGAGGGAGGGAGAGAAGAGACTTTTGAGAGTAAGTTGCTTCGGTCAAGGAGGCCCCCCCCCCCATAGTAATTTCTTAAAAAATAAGATATAAAAATTTTCTTTAAAAATAAGATATAAAATATAAAAAAATTAAAAAAATACACACAAATAGTAATATCTTAAAATTAGAGTGGATGATTACAGTTTCCATTTTGTGACTCAGGTTGAATACTTTTTCCTTTCATCATCTTTTAAAAAAAACAAACTCCTTTGCCTCCTTCCTTTTCAAAAACCTTAATTAATTAATTAATTGCCTCCGTTATAGAATGCAAATACTTCAGCATGACGTTCAAGCTGAAGTTCAGCTATCTGGCTGAAACTTACCTTTCTAGGGTTTTGTTTTCAAGATATTCCTTTTCCTGGACTTTTCTACACTTTTCTTACCCCCTCCCATTGTACCCTTATCCACACCGAACCCCTACTTTGTGCCCACCCTGCCTGTTAACAGCCATTTTTTCGTTCAAGCCCTAGTTCTTCCATCTCTTCTGAAATCCCATTTTACCTTCTCTGCCCTCCTGCCCTCCATGTCATGCTTGACAACCATAGGCTTCTTTTGATTACTAAACTATGTACTAGGCACCGTAATAAGTACTCATGATACAAAAGACAAGAAAAACAGTCTCTGTCCACAAGGAGCTTATATTCTAATTCATTTATAGCCTTATATTCTAATTATATATTCTTACATATATTCTGATTTCATATATGTAGATATATATACAATTCTCTTATATTTTAATTCTCCCAATATTCTAATGGGAGAGATAACATGTGTACACACACAACACACACACCCCTCTCCCTGTTGGTGAGTTCTTCCTCACCGAAGGTCTAGATCAGACATCCCACCTTCTCCACATTTAGCCACCATGCCACTATTGGGTACCTCCCCCTTCCCTCTTTTTAGGATTCCCTTTTATGTATGTTTTTTCCTCATTCAAATTTAAGTTTGTCAAGGGGCATCCCCAGCATTTATTAGACTGCCTAGCACATGATAGATGCTTAATAAATGCTTTTTGCCTGTGTAGAAGCAAGGTAATCTTAGAAGGGAAAAAGCTAACAGCCAGGGTGGGAGAAGAGGAAATGCCTTTTGCAGAAGGTGGCAGTTGGACTGAATCTTGAAAGAAAGTATAATAAAAGTTCAAAGTGAGGAAGGAAAGCATTCTAGACATGGGAGACAATACAAAAGGCAAAGAGAACGGAAAAATAATTGTGTGTTTTTTGGAACAAAAAGGCCAGTATAGCTAGAATGTAGAATGTATGTAGGGAAGTAATGTTTGAGAAGACAGGAAGGATAAGAAGGGACTAGATTGAGAAGATGTTTAAATGCCAAAAGGAATTTGTTATTTGATCCAGAAGGTTTATTGAGTTGAAGGGTGGAGTGATACAGGCAGACCTGTACTTTAGGAAAAATCACTTTGCTAGCAGTGTGAAGGATGGATTGGAGTGGGGAGAGAATTGAGGCAGGGAGATTGGTGGTTTTGGCAGTAATTCAGTGTAGAGGTGGGGAGAACTTGAACTAGGGTGGTGGCTACAATATAAGTAGAAAATTGGGGACTTATCCAGGAAGTATTGTGGAGATAGAAGATTTAGTAATTGATTAGCTATTTGGGTTGAGGGGAGTGAGGGATCCTCGTGCTGGGAGGATGATGATGATGTATTCCACTGGAATTGGAAGTTTGTAAGGAGGATGAGGTTGGGGGGAGGGATAAAATGAGTTCTAGGTGGGGAAGTGAAGAGAGCACTGGCCTTGGAGTGGGGAGGACCTGAGTTCAAATTTGGCCTCAGATACTTAACACTTACTAGCTGTGTGACCTTGGGCAAGTCATTTAACCCCAATTACCCTGCCCTCCCTCCTCAAAAAAAAAAAAAGGTCTGGCCCTCCTTGAGTAAATGTTTCCTTGTGCTCCAGATTCAGGCCTCTTAAAGTCCCATCCCCTCCCTCCCTCATCAAAATTTTGTTGACTTGTGTATATATCCTCAGTGAACTGTTTTCTGCTTTCTAGGACAACTGGCTAATCTGTTAATTTATGCAAATATGTTAATTCATGTCAATTTAATAAATATTTATTGAGCAGGTATACTGAGTTCCACATGCCTATGAAACATCTAGTTCAAAATATCCAATAGGTAGTTGATAATGCTCAACAGAGAAGCTGTGGTTGGCTGAAGTAGACTCAGGAATCGTTGCTAGGCTATATAGTGGGTATGAGTCCTGGAGTTGGAGTAGGGAAGATCTGAGTTTATATATATGTAAGCTTTGTGACCCTGATTAAGTCACTTAATGTGAGCCTTAGTTTCCACATATGTAAAATGGGGATAATAATTACACCAACCTTATAGGGTGGTTGTGAGGATCACATTTTAACATGTGCAAATCTTAAAGTACTGTATAAATGCTAGAGCTATTATCTGTATAGGGGTGATAATTGAAGAAGAATTGATGTGGGTATAATGGAAGAGTACTGAGCTAGGAGACCTAGGCTTCACCAGCAACTAGCTGTGTCATTGTGGTAGTATTACTTCTCTCTTAGACTTTATGTGTAGAAAAGGGGAAAATTATAACCTGCCCTGTTTACCTTATAGATTTATGAGGAACAAACAAGATAGTGCATGTGTAAGAAGTAGGTTATTACTATTACTGCCATTTTAAAGAGCCACTGTAAAGTAGGTAATCATAAGGGCTTTGTGGATGGAACTTCTGAAGTCATCTAATCTAATTTTTTGGGCAGCTAGATACACTGAAGTCAGGAAGATTTGTCTTCAGATGCTAGCTGTGTGACCCTAGGCAAGTCACTGAACCTTTTTGGCTTCAGTTCCTTGTCTGTAAAATGAGCTGGAGAGGGAAATAGCAAACCATTGCAGTATCTTTGCCAAGAAAACCCCAAATAAGGTTGCGGAGAGTCAGAAACAAGTGAACAACAGCAATCTAATCTTCTCATTTTGTAGACAAAGAAACTCAGAGGGGAAAGACTTGGTTCAGATCATAGAGGGGAGTTTGGACTCTATATTCCTGCTCAATTCTTTCATTGTACCACAGAGCTTCCATGAAGATAGTTTTTAACAGTCTCCATCCTCACGTCTTTTGTGTTGTTTCTTCATAATACTTAGAAGCCCTACCCTTTGACATCTGATCTGGGCCTGGCCCTCCTTGAGTAAATGTTTCCTTGTGCTCCAGATTCAAGTCTCTTAAAGTCCTGTCCCCTTCCTCCCTCATCAAAATTTTGTTGACTTGTGTATACATCCTCCTCAGTGAACTGTTTTCTGCTTTCTAGGACAACTGGCTAATCTGTTAATTTATACAAATATGTTAATTCACGTCAATTTAATAAATATTTATTGAGCATCAGCTATGAGTAAGTTACTTTTCTCAGCACTAGGAAAGATGGAAAGATGAATAAAACTTTAAAATGCTATATAAATGTGAATTTGTATTGTTATTTTTTTTTAAGTAACTTGCTCAAGGTTACATGGCCAGTTATTTCTGGGTGTGGTGCTAAGTATGTGAGCCCGGATTTGATCCCCAGGTCATCCCGACACTGGAGCCGGTGCTCTTACTCACTGAGCCACCTGGCCACCCCTGAATTTGTATTGTTATTGCTAGCAGTAACATTGGGATAAGGAATTAAGGACCGGACTTGTAATTTCATTGATATAAGGGAATCCCATATGAGAACACATCATCTACCTGTACATTCTCTGCAGCTTAGAGTCTTAGAGAATTGCCCAGAGTACCAAAAGGATAAATGACTTACCTGAAGCTATGTGGCCAGTGTGTGTCAGTGATCTGACTTGAGTGGAGGTCTTGGTATTGAGACTAGCTTCTGATCCATCATGTTATGTTCACCATTACTAATAAAACAGAACATGGTGAAAACTCTGAACAAAGGGGCATGAAAATGAGTTCTAGATCTGGATCTGACACTTGCTGACCAGGTAACATTGTTATGTCACTTAATTGCTTTGGGACACATTTTCCTTATATATAAATAAAAGAATTTAAAATTGATCTCTTAAAGTCTATTCCAATATTAGCATTTTATAACTATTATTCATGCCTTCAAGCAGTTTATAATCTGATTTAAAAAAAAGACATATACAAATAACTAATGGAAGGTAGAATTTGAAAGTTTAGTGGAAAGTACAAAGTGCTTTGGAAATTTATAAGAGGGAGCGGTTGCTTTTTTGCTTATGGGAGAAGGATTCATGAATATTAGATTTGAGTTGGGTCTTGAAGGTTGGGTTAGGATCTTTGGGTATATCAAACATTAGATTTTGGTCATTTATTATATATTTAATCTATTCCACTGATCCATGGCTCTATTTCTTAGCCAGTACCAGATTATTTTGAAGATAACTTCTTTGTATTACAGTTTGAGATCTGATGAGGCTAGGCTATGTTCTTTCACATTTTTTTCACTGATTCCTTGACAGTCTTGACCTTTTGTTCTTATAGATGAATTTTATTACCTTTTTTGGTAGCTCTATAAATTTTTTTTTGGGTAATTTAATTGATATGACACTGAATAAGTTAATTAATTTAGGTAGAATTGTCATTTTTATTATATTTTCTTGGCCTACCCATGAGCAATTACTATTTCTTCAGGTATTTATGTCAAACTATTTGTATAAAAAGTGTTTTGTAATTGTATCCTTATAGTTTCTAGGTTTTTCTTTGCAGGTAGACTTTGCTACAGTTATTTCTAAGTGGAATTTCTCTTTTTAACTTTTGTTGCTGTACTTGGTTGGTAATATTTATAGAAAAACTAATGATTTCCTTTTTTATATACTCCTACCAGGAGTTGGATTTGTCCACTGGTGTAACCCTGACAGGGCCCAACTGGATATTGGAGGCCAGGATTCAATTCCTGGTGACTTCAGGATCCGAGGCATACTGGGTACCTCTGCCCTATCATTGTTACTGTGGCCAGTTTCTTTTTGGGAACTGGCTTTTTTCCCAGATGCAGCATAAATGGCTATCAGAGATTACATTGGTCTCTCTAAGGGCCCCATATTGCATGTCATTCAATAAACACTTATTAAGTACCTATTACATGCTAGGCACTGTGCTAAATGTGATTCTGAGTAGTACCTCTGCCATTTTTTTTTAATAGTCACCTACTAGGAGTTGACATTATCCCTTACTGTGACTCCAGTAGGCATAGATTGAGATCCTATTGACTTTAGACCTTTCCACATATCACAGTATCTTCCTGCTGCCCTGATGCACACCCAGTCAGAAAACTCATAGAATCTTCTTTTGTAGTTCAGGGCTGAATGGATAAGTTTGCTGATTTTATTGAGTATTTCTTTTATCTGGAGTTTTTCCGTCATTTACTTGAGTGTTGCTCATGATAACTGGGCTTTGCTTGGCACTTTTCATGTCACTATTTTTGCAAGATGTCTTAAAGAAAAAAAATTAAGTCCTTAAAATGTTTAAAAATAAAAACAAACCACACACATCAGGCTTTAAAGAAGTTTACTTTTAATATGGAAAAACAAACATGAATTTAGATTGTGCGTGTGAGTATATAAATAGAACTGTTTCACTTTGAGAAAACCTGGTAGATTAGACCCCCAAATATACCAACAAAGGTTATTATATTCACTTCAGTGGTCTTTTTAACTTGATGTCTCTTGGTATTAGCTCCCATGGGTTTAATTTTCATTTCTTTGAAGATAACTCCCAGTTAGTTCTATATATCTAGCCCTAGTCTCACTCCCTGAAATCTAATCCCACATTCCCAACTCTGCATGTTAGATATTTCAAATCTGATGTCTTATAGACTTATCAAACTGAGCACATCCAAGACTTCTTATCTTTCCCACTCATGTCCCGCCTTGCCCTCCCCACACCTCCTAATCTTACCTTCTTCCACATTTCATCATGTCTTCTGAGGGTACCACTATCCCATCTTTCAGGTTTTTTACCTTCTTCTTTGACTTCTTCTCTTTACTCTTACATTTTAATCAGTTGACAAATCTTGTAATTTCTGTGTCTTTAACATCTCTCAAGTTTATGCTCTCATTTCTATTCCTTTCACTATCACGGTAGCTTAGGCTTTCATCGCTTCTCTTTACTAGCTGTCATTCACAACTGCAGAAGTGATTTTCCATCTGATTATGTCACTATCATTTGATAAACTCCAGTTGCTCTATGTTTTATCTAAGATCCCATATACACTTCTCCATTGGCATTTTTTTAAAGTCCTTTGCAGCGTGGTCTAACCTACCTTCCTAGACATATATTGTTCCCTTTCCTGCATTGTACAGTTCTACCAAACTGGCCTCTATTCTCCCCACCTGATACTCAACCTCCCATTTCCATGCCTTTGCATAGGTTCTCTCATGCCTCAAATGTCACCTCCACTTCATAAAATCCCTCACTTCAGGGTGCATCTTAAGCAACATCTTCTATACAAAGCCTTTTCAACTGCCAGCTCATGCCCTCCCTAAATTCCCTTTTATTTAACTTTACTTGCTCAGTTGTGTCCAATTCTTTTGTGACTTCCTTTGGTGTTTCCTTGGCAAAGACACTGGAGTAGTTTGCCATTTTTTTCTCCAGCTTATTTTACAGATGAAGAAACTGAAGTAAACAGGGATAAGTGACTTGTCCAGAGTCACACAGCTAGTAAGCAACTGAGGCCAGATTTGAACTCAGGAAGTCTTTTCTAATTCCAACCCTGGTACTCTATCCAACTCTGCCACTGCTCTTTTATTTAACTATCATGTATTCTCTTTGTTTATTCTGTATATCCTTTATAGCTCCCGAGGTTTCTTCACCTCAACTTCCCTCACACCAGCACACCTAGGGTTATCAAAGAAAAGTCACAACTACAGGGTTATAACTTGAACTCTCTCCAAGTAGCCTTTTTGTGGGAAAGAGACATTTTTCCCTGGATGCCATCTGCAGTACTGATCTGGATCTTGGCACTGGACTCTGATGGCTCCCATAGTCTCTTTGCATAGCTCTCCCTCACTTAAATCCAATTCACTTGCAAATTATGGTATCACCTTCCTGGTGTCATGGTCCTCTTTGAGAATGAAGGACAAATAGCAACATTATTCACCACTTTAGCATATTTGTTCCTCTTTTGCTCTTGAGTTAATGAAGTAGTGACAAATTCTTAGTCAGCCTTAACCAGGGTACTGACAAAAATGTTATACTATTTTAATGATACATAATTTAGAGAATTTAAGCCTAAGCCAGAGAATTACCTATTTACATAGTCATTGACACCATGATTAAAAAGAAAACTTTTATTTAAGGATAAGGAAAAACAAGGATAATAACATTGTAGTCAGTTAATGTAAAGCAAGTGTAGAAACATGAAATGCATCCATAAACTTGGGTCACACTGCCCAGTTCAGGTAGTATTTCTCTCCTTGGAGGTTGAGAGAGTATGCATTTTTAGAAATCTAGCAAGGAGGTACATGAGTAGGAAAATTGGTGTATTTGGGTTAACAGAACTGCTGCTGTAGACCTTGATATCTTTGGTTGCTTTAGGAACAGTTTGTACTGCACAAAGTCTCTTCTCACTTAGCTGTTCCCCTTTTGGTTTCCTTCTCTTCTGTTAGGCATATTTACTCCTGCTCTTTAGTTAATGAACCAGTGACAGATTTTTAATGCACAATCACAGGGTCCTGAGAAAGACATGCTTGTGTAGTGACATACAGTTTCTTTAAGCTAGAGAACTGCATTGTTCCTCAGGTTGACTGAGCAATGGAGTCAAACCTAGCCAGCCTGTCACTCAATATGATTCCATTTTGTTTAATCATATCTCAGCCATTAAAAAAAACAAACAGAGAAGGAAGGCTCACAGCAAAACAATAGACATGCTCAGCTAATTCTTTATTCAGTTTGAAACTTCTTACAGTAAAACAGCCCCACAGCCTGCCATGCCTCCTTTGTTTCTCCTTCAAGCCACTCGGAGAAATTTGCCTCTCAAACTAAATGGAGCTAGAGAGTAATAGCTCAAGCTGCTGTCAACTTTTAACTCTTGTCCAGTGAGCTTCCCAGCACCTGCTCCAGCCTTTGCTTCAGTCAGTCTGTATAGTCAACCATTCAGCAGGCTCCCAGAAAAACAACTGAAGTCTTTCTGACATCTGACTTTGTTGGTGCCTTCTTAATTAATTCAGCCTTTTTGCAGCTGGCTTTTTCACTTCCATTGCCTCATATCAGGCAATCCTGGTGGCTAATGATTCCTTTCTCTTATGAAGTAAAACTCACAGAATCTACCTTTTTGTCAGACAAACCCAACAGTAATCTTCCCAAAGTCTTCAGGCAGTTATTTGATTTACCTCTTTATCAGTAATAACATCTGGAGGCAGTTGGAGTTAAGTGACTTGCCCAAGAGTTGCACAGCTAGTAAGTTGTCTGAGACTGAGTTTGAACTCAGATACTCCTGACTAAAGGACTGGTGCTCTATCCACTGTGCCACCTAGCTGCCCCAACTTCTAAAAATTAAAAAACCCCAAAAAACCCCATCATGTATGCAAATGAGTAGGACCACAGTATCTCACAATCCTCAGCCATTTCTTCATCCTCAAACAGTTCTTTTTCTGGTCCTTTAGGCAGTCTGTGCCTCTCTTCACATCTTATTGGAGAAACTTCACTCACAAGTGAATTTGATTAGTTTTTCTTACACCGAAATTCTTTTTCTGCCCCTTTCTACAACCAAACTGTTTGAGTTATAAACTGATTTACATTCCTTAACCTTTTTTTGTGTTATAGACTCCTTTGGCACTCCGATGAAACCTATGGACTTATCAGTGTGTTTTTAAATGCATATAATAAAATACGTAGGATTACAAAAGAACCCAGTTATATTGAGATATGATTATAAAAAAATTTTAAGTCAAATCCAAGAACTGTTTTGCAAATTAGTTTCATCCTTTTTTTTAACAAAAAATTTACATTTATACACCCTTTAGCAAGCAAGCTGTAGTACCATACTCATTTAATTGCTAGTTTTCTTTCCCATTAAGAGCTTAGGGATATTATTTGTATTTATATCCTCACCTACTAGCACAACCCCTGGCAATCCCAAAGTTTTGACCTTTTCTGAGATCATGATGTTTCATAGTTTCCAACTATTTTCTTGTTAAAAAGATTTTTTCTTGTGTGTTAGGGAGGATCTTGGAATCATTGAAAGTCCTGCATGATTTCCATAGTCCAATTCAGCCTGATTTTCTCCCCCTTTTAATTTTTGGTCTTTAATTGGTGGTTGATCTGAATGAGTGAGTTAACTACTATTTCATAGTATTAGTTGTTTTTGGCATTTTAGCTAATAGGTAACCCCAATTTAATTCAATCCAACAAATATTGATTATGTTAAATATTGGGGGAGAAGCAAAGTTTCACTAGAGATGGTTCCAGCTCTTAGGGAGCTAATAGCTTAGTAGAATAATATGGCACATATACAAATAACATAATTACAGGATAATACATGATAAGTACATTGCAGAGTTGTAAAACAAAGCATTTTGTGGAGTCCTGATGGAAAATATAGGGAAAGGTTTCATGAAAGAAGGTGACATTTGGATTGGACTTTAAAAGATGGTTAGGAAACCATAAGTCAGGAATTCTTAGATATTTGTGTGTCATGGGCCTCCTTTGGCACTCTGGTAAAAGCTATGGATCCCTTCTAAGAATGTTTTTTAAATGTATAAAATAAAATACATAGGATTACCAAGGAAATAAATTACTGAACAGCAGTTACCAAAATAAAATTAAATGTGACCCAAGGCAAGTCACTTAACCCCGATTGCCTCCAAAAATATGTATAATTAAAAAAAAAACCCTTCAGAGCCCAGGTTAAGAACCATTGATGGAAATGGAAAGAACAAAAAAATGAATGCTGCGTAATTGTAATGACCAAATTTGACTCTAAAAAGAAATGAGAAATCCACTTCCCTTTCTTTGCAGAGAGAGGGAACAATGGACATGGAACGTTGCATATTCTGGCAGACAGGATTAGTGTTTATAAAATCATTTGTTCAGAGGATCAGAGGTGTAGAGCTGTGATAGATGTTAGAGATCTATCTAGTTTAACTCCCTTATTTTTTAAGAAGACAGGTATTTAACAAGGGAAAAATAGAATACATTTTAGCTGTAGGAACAAAACATTATTTACCAGTAGTATTGTAACAATAAATGACAAAGCTATCTGTCTTCATCTTGCCATCTCTCCTTTCTTTCTTGAAGTGCTAGGGAAGTGATGCTTAGAAACCAAATGATTAAAAGATGGGTACCTGGGAAGGAGGAGGAAAGGGGCTGGGACAAACCACAAACTGCATAATTGGATGACTGAGATTTGATTGTTTTTCCTGGCTAGCTTGCTGAGTTAGTGATTAATAATAAATGTATAATTATTTTATTCTTTTTGCTCTTAGTGAAACGGTTTAAGCGGATACAACTCACAGCCATTGACTGCCAACACTTGGCACAAAGCAGGGAAGGCTCGTGTTCTCTGACCCAGCCCTTAAATCAAAGGTGGACAAGTAGAGATCTGAACTGGAGACTCTATCCTAAACAAAGAAAAGGAAACAGAGGTATATTTGTACTTTAAAAACTAAAAGAGGATGTAAGAAATCTAATTAAATTTTAATGAGACAGGAGAATACACATCAGTTTGACCATTCTTCTAGAAAGGCTGAAACTCTAGAATACTCAGCAAAAAAATAAATAAATAAAATTTGGGTTACAGCAAAGACCTAGGTTCAGGAATTTACAGGAAATTGGTGTTCAAGAAGCTGATACAAACAAGTACTTTATGATTATGCAATGCAGCAGGTAGACAAAGCATATGCACATACTCTGGCAATATAAACATTTGTCATGAGGTGTAATAAGAAACTCACTTAGCATGAAGAGGGGGAGGGATACATGTTAGGGAAGAAACATGCCTAGAGTTGGGGTTCAGGTGGTAAAATTAAGAATAGGCTTGGTTGGAAACAGGTAATTTGTGTCAGATGTGAGAGGGGCATTCCTAATCAGACCCAGATGTTGCAGAGAAGTTTTCAAGGTCATTTCCTTTATTGGCATCAAGACTACTTAGCCTAAGTGACTCCATATTGAAATCCTATCATTATAACTATAACATCAAGTTATATAAATTTTAGTTATCACGCTCTTTCGTCTTCTTTATCTATCAGGCCATCAAGTATGATCCGTTCTTCCAAAATGTTTTACTTCATTCACACAGCAACTAATTTCATCTAGTTTAGGCCCATTATTGCCTTATCGTTAGCCTATTGTGATAACCTCCCAACTGTTCTCAGCAGCCTTTTCTGTTTCACTTTCAGTCTGTTCTGTATGTTGGAGCCAGATTAATCTTCCTAAAATAACAGTTTTAGCATGTTGCTTCATTGTTCAAGAATCATTCCTCATCCTGGCAAGAATAACCTGACCTTACTCAGTTATCCACCTTTGATTTTTTGCTAGTCTCAAACATGTGGCATAATGGCAAGACACCTGAGTTCAAATCTTGATCTACAAATATGACATACAAACATGCATACTTGTACGTGTATGTATGTGTATTAAGTATGTACACACATAAATATAGGCCAGATTACTCTTCTTAATATTCATAAGTATGTGGATATATATTACCCTCTTTAGTGTCTATCCCAGTATTGGATACTAGTGAATATTGTTGAATTAAATTTATTAAGTAGAAGAAAATATCATTAATTAGTTTCTGGCTAGAGGCGCATCAGTTCTAAACCACGATTTTCTTTCAAGTTGTATTAGAGATAGTTTTGATTGATTTAAATAATTATTCTTCTCATTATAGAGTTTTAATTTAAATATTCCCCAAACCACATTTAAAGACCACATCTAATTGGAAGTCCATTTCCTATCCTCAGAAAGAGCAATATAATTTTATGTGATATCTTTTGTTTTTATAGCAGAGTAATGATGAGAAAAAAATCACTTAGCCAAACTAACCAGAGCAACCTTGTCTCATATTATATGTAACAGTCCATACCCATTGTCTCCTAGTTCTGCATTTGAAAGGAAAGAAATAATGTTTCTCCTCTCTTTTCTAGGGCTGAAATTGGTTAATATCATTGTACAGTGTACACCTTCATTTTCTTGTTTCTATTTATATTGTTAGTGTTATTTATATGGTTTTGCTGATTCTTACTTTTCTCTACTTTAGTCTCTTCAAATTTTCTCATGTTTTTTGAAGTCTTCATATTTGTTTCTTATAGTACAATAACATTTCATTTAATTTGTGTATTTTAATTTGTTTAGTCCTTCTTTAGTCAGCGGATACTAAATTTATTTCTATGTCTCTGTTACCACAAAATTAAAAAAAATTGTATTTATTTACTTTTAGTTTACAACATTGAGTTCCACAAGCTTTTGAGTTACAAATTTTTTGCCCCTCCCTCTCCTCCCTACCCCCATGGAGGCATGCTATCCAATACAGGTTCTGCAAATACATTAAACATTAGTCAAGTTGTAAAGAAGGATTTTAACCAATGGAATAAACAGCGAGAAAGAAGGAACAAAACAAGAGAGAGAGAGAGCAAATAGTTTGCTTCAGTCTGCATTTGGACTGTAATTCTTTCTCTGAATGTGAATAGCCCTTTCCATCCTGAGTCTTGGAGTTGTCTTATAGCCTTGCATTGCTGAGAGGAGTCCAGTCTATCAAAGTAAGTCATCACAGATATGATGTGACTATAATTGTGTACAATATTCTCCTGGTTCTTCTCCCTTCACTCAACATCAGTTTATATAAGTCTCTCCAAGCTATGAAGTCTATCTGCTCCTCATTTCTTATAGCACAGTAGTATTCCGTTACATTCATATACTACAACTTGTTTAGAGATTCCCCAATTGGTGGGCATCCCCTTGATTTCCAGTTCTTTGCCACCACAAAAAGAGCTGCTATAAATATCTTTTTACATACCTGTCCTCCTCCCACTTGTATGATCTCTTTGGGATACAGCCCTAGAAGGAGTATTGCTGGGTCAAAGGGTAGGCACATTTTTATAGCCCTTTGGGCCTAGTTCCAAATTGGTTTTCAGAATGGTTGGATCAGTTCACAACTCCACCAACAAGGCATTAGTGTTCCAATTTTCCTACATTTCTGGCATTTATCATTTTCGTGTTTTGTCATGTTAACCAATCAGATAGGTGAGATGTGGTACTTCAGAGTTGTTTTGATTTGCATTTCTCTAAGCAGTGATTTAGAGCATTTTTTCATACGATTATAGATATCTTGAATTTCTTCCTCTGAAAACTGACTGTTCATATCCCACAAAGTTAAGTTTTATGCAAAATAGAAGAGAGCATGAGAAGTTCCTTTGAACGTCTAGGGATAGTAGAATCTCTGGGATAGAGTATGAATGTTTAGTCAAAGAGTAAAGATATTAGTTACAGGGGTGGCTAGGTGGCGCAGTGAATAGAGCACTGGCCCTGGAGTCAGGAGGACTTGAGTTCAAATTTGGCCTCAGACACTTAACACACAACTGGCCGTGTGACCTTGGACAAGTCACTTAACCCTAATTGCCCCTCCAAAAAGAAAAAAAAAGATAATAGTTACAGCAGTTTAAAGAGGAGATATGGTATCTTAAATTTCTTTTTTGGTTTACTTATTCTTTTTTTACCATTGAAAATTTCTTAGAAGAGACAACTCATCTAGAAATCTAGTTAGGTTGTACAGCTCTTATTTCAGGGTGAATGCTTCAAATAAAAGTCTCCAGTTAGAGGATATCTGAATGGTTGGAATTAGGGAAAAAAATGTACTTAGAAAAAATTACTGAGTTAGCAGTAGAGAAACAAAATTCCAACAGCCTGATAGTCTTCGTTACATATTTTCTGTTAATATTTTATTTCTTTTTGATCAAACAAAATCCACCTTCTCACCATATAATCAACCAAAACAGATTTTCACATTGGTCATGTCAGAAAAAAGTCTTTATCTCATTCTGTATTCTGAGTCCTTCACCTCCTTAACATGAGATTGATAGGGTATTGTTTTGAGACCCTGCTTACTGCACCAGTTGTTTTGAGGCAGTCCTCTGGAATAAGGTAGCCCCTCCTGAGAGGGTGTAGAGTTCTCTATTGATCCTTGCTTTCTACAGCTGGGCTCATCATGTCATATTTTCATAGTGTCGGTTGACTAGCAGTAGGCTAAATCCTTGTCTGGGTACCTAGTTGATGTCTAAGGAAAGGCTGATAGCTAGCCAGAGATGGTGAAAACAATTCCTTAATGAATTCTAGTGCTATGAATAACATGTAAAACAGTGGGAGTCAGTTCAGTGCAAAGTTTTATTGAAAGAAGTGGGAAAGAAGGAGAGAGAAGAAAAGGGGACCCAACATACAAAATATTTCCATATTAGCCACGTTGCAAAAAAAAAAACCCAAACCAAAAAAAATAAAGAAAAGGAAAACATCTGCTTCAGTTTGCATTGAGTTCCATCAATTTTCTCTTAATGTAGCACCAATGGAATATTCACAGTGCCAATGGTCACTATAAATATGCCTGCATAATGCTCAATCACAAAATATAACAAACTCTGTATAGAAGACAGAAACAAAACATTTATTCAGACACCAGAAAACTGAATCCCAAAACCAATAACCTGATTCCATCATAGTAGCAAAGAAGTTAATAAGCCATAACAGCACAGAGAGCCACAGCATCCTCTAGCCTTCTCATAAGCCTAACTGTCTCCCTTGGATGCGTCCTTACCTCCCTCCAGTCTAGCTGCTCTGATTTGCAGCTTGCTGTGGGTTCTGCTTCACCCTGCAGCAAACTCTTCCCACCACAGGCTCCATGTGATTACATTCAGCTTATTAGGGGGCAGGGTATATCTTTAAAACAAGGAAGGTCTTCAAATTCCCTTGGGCTTATTAAGGGCAGGGAAGATCTTCAAATTTCCATTACTATTATGCCATGTTGCAAAAAAAACAAAAACAAAAACCCCAAACCCAAGAAAAATAAAGGGAAAAAATGTGCTTCAGTCCGCATTCAGAGTTCCATCAGTTTTCTTACTAGATGTGGCATTTTTCATTATACATCTTTTGGGATTATGTTGGATCTTTGTATTGCTGAGAATGGCAAAGTCATTCAGTTAATCATCATAGAGTATTGCTGTTACTATGTACAATGTTCTCTTGGTTCTGTACACTTTACTTTGCAGAAGTTCATTTAAGTCTTTCCAGATTTTTCTGAGAGCATCCTGCGTGTCATTTGTTATACCACAGTGATATTCGATCACGATCACATTCACCTTGTTTAACCATTTCCCAGTTGATGGATATCCCATCCATTACCACAAAAAAGAGCCTGTAGATATTTTTGTACATATAGGTCCTTTTCCTTTTTGTGATACAGACCTAGTAGTGTTATTACTAGGTCAAAGGGTATACATAATTTTATGGCCCTTTGGGTATAGTTCCAAATTGTTCTCTAGAAATGGTTGAAGTCAGTTCACAACTCTACCAACATTGCATTAGTTCCCAGTTTTCCTGTGTCATTTCCTACATTTTGTTATTTTCCTTTTCTCTTATATTAACCAACCTGATAGGTATGTGGTGGTAGCTCAGAGTTGTTTTAGTTTGTATTTCTCTAATCAGTAATGATTTAGAGTATTTTTTCATATGACTATAGATACCTTTGAAAACTACCTGTTTATATCTTTTGACCATTTATCAACTGGGGAATAATTTGTATTGTTCCACATTACACTCAGTTTCCTATTTATTTGAGAAATGAGGCTTTTAATCAGAAAAACTTGATATAAAATTTTTTCACATGTATGGTGACTGTATATTACCCTCCATCCTATTTTTCATTGTTTATCCTCTTTCTCCTTTCGTCCTGTCTGTCCTCAAAAGTGTCTTGCTGACCCCCACTTCACCCAATCTGCCCTCTCTTCTGTCACCCCTTCTCTCCATTTCTCACCCTGCCCTTCTTTTATCCCTTCCTGTTTCTACTTTCTATAGGGTAAGAAAGATTTCTTTACCCAAACTGAAGGTGTATGTTATTTCCTCTTTGAGCCAGTTCTGATGAGATTAAGATTCAGGTGCTCCCTCAGCTCCCTTATTTTTTCCTCTACTGTAAAAGTTCTTTTGTACCTCTTTTATGTGAAATAATTTACCCCATTCTACTTCTCTGCCTTTTCCCAGTGTATTCCTCCTTCATCCCCCCTTAATTTTATTTTTTATAAATATCATCCCAGGGGTGGCCAGGTAGCAAAGCAAGTAAGAGCACTGGCTCCAGTGTTGGGATGACCTGGGGATCGAATCCCAGGCTCAGACACTTAGCACCCACCCAGAAACACCTGGCCATGTAACCTTGAGCAAGTTACTTAACCCCAATTGCTTAGGGGCAGCCATGTGGCTCAGCGAATAAGAGCACCGGCTCCAGTGTCGGGATGACCTGGGCTGGGGATCAAATCTGGGCTCAGATACTTAGCACCATGCCCAGAAATAACTGGCCATGTAACCTTGAGCAAGTTACTTAACCTCAATTGCTTTAAAAAAAAAAATATCATCCCATCTCACACCCATGTCCTCAGTCTATATATACTTCTAACTACCCCAATAATAATAAAATTCATAGAAGTTACAAGTATTATCTTCCCATGAAGGCATGTAAACCATTTCCTTATTGAATCCCTTGTGATTTCTCTTTCCTGTTTACCTTTTTATGCTTCTTTTGAATTTTGTATTTGAAAGTCAAATTTTCTATTTAGCTATGGTCTGTTAATGAGAATGCTTGAAAGTCCTCTATGTCATTGAATGTTTATTTTTTCCCCTGATAGATTATGCTTAGTTTTGTTGGGTAGGTGATTCTTGGTTGTACTCTTACCTCCTTTGGCCCTTGATATATGATATTCTAAGCCCTTTGATCCCTTTATTGTAGAAACTACTAGATCGAATGTTATCTTGATTGTGGTTCCACAGCATTTGCATTGTTTCTTTCAGACTGCTTGCAATATTTTCTCCTTGACCCTGGGAGCTCTGGAATTTGGCTGTAATATTTCAGGAAATTTTAATTTTGGGACCTTTTTCAGGAAGTGATTGGTAGATTCTTTCAGTTTCTATTTTACCCTCTGGTTCTAGGGCATGGGGCAATTTTTCTTGCTAATTTCTGGAAAGATGATAGTTAGGCTATTAAAAAAAAAATTATGGCTTTCAAGTAGTCTAATAATTGAATTATCTCTCCTGGATCTATTTTCTAGGTCATTTGTATTTCCACTGAGATATTTCACGTTTTCGTATTTTTTTTTTCCATTTTAAAATTTTGTTTTATTGTTTATTGATGTCTCATGAAGTGATTAGCTTCCACTTGCCCTGTTTTAATTTTTAAGGAATTATTTTTGTCATGAGCTTTAGTACTTCCTTTTCTGTTTGGCTAATTCTACTTCTTAAGGAGTTATCTTCTTCAGTGAAGTTTTGTTCATCTTTTTTGCATGTGACTAATTCTGCTTTTTAAGGATGCTCTTTTCTTCAGTGGATTTTTGTGCCTTTTTTACCATTTGGCCTATTTAAAATTTTTTTTTCCTTTAGTTCATATGTTTTTTGGTATATTTTTAAAATTTATTTTTAGTTTTCAACATTTACTTCCATAAGTTTTAAATTTTCTCTGCTTCCCCCTCCTCCTCCTACCCAGGATATTGTACAATATCTTATATGCTCTACATATACATTCTTATTAAACATCTTTTTCACATTAGTCATGTTGTATAGAAGAATTAGAATGAATGTAAGGAAGCATAAGAAAGAAAAGCCAAAACAAAAAAGAGAACAAATAGTATGTTTTGATCTGCATTCAGATTCCATATTTCTTTCTCTGGATGTGGATGGCATTTTTCCTCATGAGTCTTTTGGAGTTGTCTTAGGTCCTTGCATTGCTGTGAAGAGCTAAATCTATCAAAGTCAGGCATCATACAGTATGGCTGTTAACTGTGTACAATGTTGTCCTAGTTCTTCTCACTTCACTCAGCATCAGTTCATATAAGTCTTTCCAGGTTTTTCTGAAGTCTGTCTGTTCATCATTTCTTATAGCACAATAGTATTCCATTACATTCATATACTCCAACTTGTTCAGCCTTAACCCAACTGATGGGACTCCCCTCAATTTCCAGTTCTTGGCTACCTCATAAAGAGCGGTTATAAATATTTTTGTACCTGTGGGTCTTTTCCCCATTTTTATGATCTCTTTGGGATACAACTCTAGAAGTGATATTGCTGGGTCAAAGGTAGGCACATTTTTATAACCCTTTGGGCATAGTTACAAATTGCTCTCTAGAATGGTTGGATCAGTTCACAGCTCCACCAACAATGCGTTAGTGTTCCAATTTTCCTTCATCTCCAGCATTTATAATTTTTCTGTTTTGTCATGTTAGCCAATCTGATAGGTGTGATGTGGTACCTCAGAGTTGTTTTTGATTTGCATTTCTCTAATCATTTAGAGCATTTTTTCATATGACTATAGATAGCTTTAATTTTTTCTCTGTTCATATCCTTTGTTTATCAGTTGGGAAATGACTTATATTCTTATAAATTTGACTCAGTTCTCTTTATTTTAGAGATAAAGCCTTTATCAGAGAAACTGGTTATAAAAATTCTTTCCCAATTTTCTGTTTTCCTCCTAATCTTGGTTGCATTGGCTTTGTTTGTGCAAAAACTTTACAATTTAATGTAATCAAAATTACCCATTTTGTATTTTTTAATGTTCTCTATCTCTTGTATGATTATAAATTCCTCTTTTCTCCATAAATCTGACAGGTAAACTATTCCTTGCTCTCCTAATTTGCTTATAGTATTAGACTGTATATCTAAATCATGTACCTGGTTGGACTTTATTTTGGTATATGATGTAAGATGTTGGACTATACTTAGTTTCTGCCATACTGGTTTCCAGTTTTCCCAGCAATTTTTGCTAAATAATGGGTTCTTATCTGAGAAACTGAGGTCTTTGGGTTTATCAAACAGTGGATTACTGTAGTCATTGATTACTGTGTCTTGTGTACCTAATTTATTCCACTGATCCACCACTCTGTTTCTTAGCCAGTACCAAGAAGTTTGATGATTGCTGCTTTATAATACAATTTAAGGTCTGGTATGGTGAAGCTACCTTCCCTAGCATTTCTTTTTATTAATTCTCTTGATATTTTGGACCTTTTGTTTTTCCAGATGAATTTTGTTATTATTTTTTCTAACTATATAATGATTTTTTGGTAGTTTGGTATGGCACTGAATAAGTAAATTAATTTAGGTAGAATTGTCATTTTTGTTATATTAGCTTGGCCTAATGAGCAACTGATATTTTTCCAATTATTATTAATTCCAATAATTATCCAATTATTTTATCCAATTATGCTGTGTTCATATAGTTCCTGGGTTTGTTTTGGCAGGTAGACTCCCAAATATTTTATAATGTCTGCAGTAAATTTAAATGGAATTTCTCTTTCACTCCCTTGCTGTCAGGCTTTGTTAATCATATATAGAAATGCTGATGATTCATGTGGGTTTATTTTATATCCTACAACTTTGCTAAAGCAGTTTTTGAGTGGATTATTTTTTAAAAAAATATTTACTTATTTTTAGTTTTCAACATTCATTTCTACAAGATTTTGAATTACAATTTTTTCTCCTGTCTTTCCCCTGCTCCCCACCCCAAAATAGCAAGCCTACTGAAAACCCGTTCTCCCAATCTGTTCTCTCTTGGATCCTCCCCCATCACCATCCTAACTTTCTAGTAGGGCAAGATGGATTTCTATACCCCAGTGCCTATATATCTTATTTCCCAGTTGCCTGTAAAAAACACATTTTTTTTAAACACTTGTTTTTAAAACTTTGAGTTCCAGATTTTTTCCTTCTTTTTTCCTCACCTGCCTCCACTGAGAAGATAAGCAGTTCAATATAGTTTTATACATGTGTAGTTACCCAAATCGTTTCCACAGTAGTTATATTGTGAAAGACTAACTATATTTCCCTCCATCCTGTCCTGCCCCCCACTTATTCTATTTTCTCCTTTGACCCTGTCCCTTTTCAGAAACGTTTGCTTCTAACTACCCTCTCTGCCAATCTGCCCTCCTTTCTATCATCCCCCACCCCCCTATTTTCCTGTAGGGTAAGATACCCAATTGACTGTGTATGTTATTCTCTCCTTAAGCCAAATTCAATGAGAATAAGGTTGTCCCATTTCCCCCCCCCCACTCCTCCCCTCCACTGCAACAGCTCTCTCTTGCCTCTTTTATTTGAGATAATTTACCCTAATCTTTCTCTCCCTTTCTCCTAATAAATTTCTCACTCACCTCTTAATTTTATTTTTTAGGTATCATCCCTTCATAATCAACCCATCCCGTTGCCCCTTCCTGTATATACATGAATATACATATGCCCACACTCACATATATTTATATACACATATACCCTCCTATACATATATACATATATATACACATATACATATATATTTTCTCTTTAGCTTTCCTTATACTGTGAAAAGTCTTATGAGTTACAATGATCATTTTTCCATGTAGGAATGTAAATAGTTCAACTTTAATAAGTTCCTTATGATTTCTTTTTCCTGTTTACCTTCTCATGCTTCTCTTGCTTCTTGTATTTGAAAGTCAGATTTTCTGTTCAGCTCTGGCTTTTTCATCAAGAATTTTTGAAAATCCTTTATTTCATTGAATAATGGTATTTTTCCCTATAGCATTATACTCAGTTTTGCTGGGTAGGTGATTCTTGGTTTTAGTCCTAGCTCCTTTGAACTCTGGAATATCATATTCCAAGCCCTTCAGTCCCTTAATATAGAAGCTGCTAGGTCTTGTGTTATCCTGATTGTGTTTCCACAATACTCAAATTGTTTTTTCCTGACTGCTTGCGGTATTTTCTTCTTGACCTGGGAACTCTGGAATTTGGCTATGATATTCCTAAGAGTTTTCTTTTTGGGGTCTTTTTCAAGAGGCGATTGGTGAATTCTTTCAATTTCTATTTTGCCCTCTGGTTCTAGAATATCAGGGCAGTTTTGTTTGATAATTTCTTGATAGATGGTGTATAGGCTCTTTTTTTGATCATGGCTTTCAGGTAGTCCAGCAATTTTTAAATGATCTGTCTTGGATCTATTTTCCAGGTAAGTAGTTTTTCCAATGAGATATTTCACATTGCCTTCAATTTTTTCATTTGTTTGGATCTGGTTTATAGTATCTTGATTTCTCATACAGTCATTAGCTTCCAATTGCTCCAATCTAATTTTGAAGGAGTTTATTCTCTTCAGTGAGTTTTTGAAATTCCTTTTCCAAATTTGACTTTTTAAGGCATTTTTCTCACTGGCTTTTTGGGCCTCTTTTGCCATTTGAGTTGGTCCATTTTTTAAGGCTTTATTTTCTTCAGTGTACTTTTGGGTCTCCTTTAGCAGGCTGTTGACTCACTTTTCCTGATTTTCTTGCATCATTCTCATTTCTCTTCCTAAGTTTTCCTCTGCTTCTTTTACTTGATTTTCAAAATCCTTCTTGAGCTCCTGCATGGCCTGTAAGCAGTTCATATTTTTCTTGGAGGGTTTTGTGGAGTTCTGACTTCACTGTCTTCCTGCTCTATGCCTTGATCCTTTTTGTCCCCAAAAAAGGGTTCTGTGGTCTGTTTGTGCTTCCTCTGTTTGTTCATATTGCCAGTCAATTACTTGACGTTTGAGCTCTGCCACGGTAGAACTCTGCTTCCAGAATGGAGAGAGCTTTGTCCCAAGTCGCTGGAGTTTTCTCAGTTACTGGAGCTATTAGGAGGACACCCTCTCTACAGCGCCCACAAGCTCTGGCTCACTGGCTATATGCCCCAGGACCACTACATAAGACCATGATCCATATCCAAGTAGGTTAAAGCAAAACAATTATCCTCTGAATGCTTGCTTGGTCCTCCTACATCTGCAGGCGAGGATCTCCTGAGGCAGTCATTGCACTGCCACTGCAGCTTCTCACCCCAGGCGTAGCGGCTAGACCTTGCTCTTCCGTCCCATTCTCCCCCCAGCCCCCATTTTCCAGTAGAGTTCCACATTGACCTTTTACTTTGTCTTTGGGTGTTTATGGGATAAGAAGTCTGGAAACCACAATAGCTGCTGGTGGTTCACTCTCCTGAAGTCTCCGCTGGCCGCCTCTGGTCTGGGTTGCCCTGGGGCCAGAACCCCATGGATCCTATGGGACTGAGCTTCCAGCTCAGTGCGATATATCCTTCCTGTCTGCCTTCCAGGCTGCCTTCAGTGGGAGATTTGTTTCTCTCTGTCACTTTGTGGGTTCTATAGCTCTAAGTTTGTGTAGTCATTTTTTACATGTATTGGAAGTCATTCGTGCAGCCAAGTCTGTGCTTCTACTCTGCCATCTTGGTTGCCCCCTGATTCTTAACTTGATTCTTTAGGGTTCTCTAAGTCTGTCATCATGTCATCTGCAAAGAGTGATTGATAGTTTAGTTTCTTCTTTGCCTTTTCCAAATCCTTCAATTTCTTTTTATTCTCTTATTGCTAAAGCTAATATTTTTAGTACCATATTTAATAATAGTGGTGATAATGGACATTCTTGTTTCACTCCCAATCTTATTGAAAGTGTTTCTAGCTTATCCTCATTAAATATAATGCTTGCTGATGGCTATTTTTTTTTTTTTTGCTTTTTTGGGGGCAATTAAGGTTAATTAGTTTCCCGCAGTTTCACAGATGGCTTTTTTTGTGTGTGTGTGTGTGTGTGTGTGTGTGTATGTGTGTGTGTATTAAGTGTCTGGGGCCGGATTTGTACTCAGGTCCTCCTGACTTTGGGGCCGGCACTCTAGTCACTGTACCACCTAGCCGCCCTTATTTTGTTTTTTTAAGGTATTATTTTCTGCAGTATTTTTTTTTGTGTCTTTCTTACCAAACTGTTGGTTCTTTTTTTCATCATTTTTTGACTTCACTTTCATTTCTTTTCTCAATTTTTCCTTTACCTCTCATTTGATTTTTCCTTTTTAGGGATGTGGTGCTCTTCCAAGAATTCTTTTGGGCTTGAGACCAATTCCTATTTTTCTTTGAAACTTTGGATATAACAATTTTGACTTTGCTGTCTTCTGACTTTGTCATTTGCTCTTCCCTTTTTTTATAGTTAAGTTCTTTTTAAATTGATTGCTCATTTTTCCAGTCTATTTCTTAATTTTAAACTTGTTTTAAAGTTCGACTTTACTCCTGGGGTGTAGGTTGCACTGTCCAAAATTTAAGGTTTTTTGTGCAGCTATTTTCAGAGCTAATTCTGGAGTTCTCTAAATTTTCAGTTCTTTCAAGATGTGTGTTCACTACTCTCTGACCTTTGCCGTGTTCTGTGAGTGACCACAAGTATTCTTTTCCATTCTGGAACCTGTTGACCAGGATCCCCGTTCCCCTGCAGCCACAAACTCTGGTTTTGTTATGCTCCTCCTTGTCCTGAGACCAAAGCCCAGGACTTCAGCCTGGTACTGTTTATGGGCAATGCAACAGAGTCATACACTCAGTGCCAGTAAACAGACCCTTGTAAATCTCTTTCTGACCAGTTTTCTCACCCCCTTACGGTCTGTGGGGCCTGGAAGCTGCTGCTATTGTTTCAGTTGCCCCAAAGGCCTGCTGCTGGCTTACCTGGCATTTCCAGGGCTGGACTGCACTCTACTTTCTTTCAACCAGTGGGACAGACCTTTTCTGCTAACCTTCTAAGTTGTCTTGGGCTAGAAAATTCTTTTTTTTTTTTTAACTTTTTGGAGGGGTAAGGTAGGGCAGTTGGGGTTAAGTAACTTGCCCAAGGTCACATGGCTAGTTTTGTATTAAGTGTCTGAGGTCAGATTTGAACTCAAGTCCTCCTGACTCCAGGGCCGGTGCTGTATTCACTGCGCCACCTTGCTGCCCCCAGAAAATTCTTCCATCCTGTCCTTTTGTTGGTTCTGCCACTACAGAATTTGTTTTGAGCCATTATTTTAAAGGTGTTAGAGGGGAATTTGGCAGAGCTAGACCAGTCCCGGCCATTTCTCTGCCATCTTAGCTTCTCCCTCTTTGGTATTTCTTTCAAGAGGTGACCAGTGGAGTTTCTTTGTTCTCTCTCCTATCTTTTTATTTACTCCTTTTTCTGTAGTTCTATAATATGGACAGTTTTTCTTTTATGAATTTTTGAAATGGGATGTCTAGCCAGTCCAAAGATTCCTAAATTTTTTTTACCTTAATCCCTTTTCTAAGTTATTTGTTTTTGCTTTGAGATACCTTATATTTTCGTCTATATTTTTAGCCTTTTGACTTAGTTTTAAATATTTCTTGTTTTTTGGCATCACTGGCTTCTATTTGATTCATTCTAATTTTTAGAGAATTTGTTACCTGGGCAAGGTTTTCCTTGCCTTTCCTATTCTTTCTTCCATTGTTCTTGTTTCTTTTCCATTTTTCCCCTCAAGTATTCTTACTTCATTTATAAAAATATTTGAAACTTTTTTCAAATTCTTATTTAATTTCTTCTGGGAATTCTAGTTGAGTTTGTGCCCAAACTGTGCTTTTCTTTGAGACTTTGCTTGTAGATGTTTTGGAGTCATTCTCTTCTGTGTGTGTTAAGCTTTCCTGCCACCATAATAACTCTTTATGGAGAGATTCTTTTATTATTTGCTCATTCTTCCCACCTGCTTCCTAACGTTAGATTTGTTGTTAGAACTAGACTCTGCAGCACTTCTTTAGGGAAGGTCTGGCCTGGTTCTGTTGCTGTTTTCTTGGAGTATTTAATCTTGTGTTTTTCTATGGTCTCAGGAGGCAGTCTGGGGATCTACAAGCTTTCAGTGTTTCCAGAGTGGTCTGAGGGCAGAGCCCCAGGTTAGAGCTCTGCAATTTCTTGATCTTGGTTTGGGTCTATGTAAGAGTAGACTTCTGTTGGCCCATGTCATTCAGCCAGTTAGAAAGTTTTATTGGTTTGGTGTGGCAGTATTGTGGGCTCTTTGGTCTAGGGTTCCACTCTACAGTCTGGAATTTCTCCTTGCAATCTGGGCTAAATGCTGAATATGAGCCTTTGAGTCTGGAGTATGAGCCACACTGCTGATACTCTTGCTGTTGGCATTTCTCTCTCCAAACATAGCCCTGCCCCCCAAGAATTCTACTCTTCCACGCAGGTTCCCTCTATCTGCCCTGGCTTTGTAACCCAGAAATGAGTAATGGGTGTCAAAGTTGCCATTTGGCATCTTCCCCTGTTGCAGGGTCCTGCTATGGGTCTTGTGGGATATGGGTGAGGATTGCCTCAGTGGACTAGTGTGTTCTATAGGCAGCATACTCCTAAGCTGACCCCAGTGTCCATGTCTCCCTCTCTGATTCTCTGTGTTGAGCTTGGATGAACATTTGATTCACTGGGCTTTTTTATGGATTTCTTTCTGGATTTCCCCAATGGGATTCAGTTTATTGCATATTCTATATCTGTTTAAAGTTTTGTGGAAGGAAGCTCCCACGCTTGTTCTTACAATTTCTTCATCTTGTCTTCTCCTATACCTCTCCATTACATCTTAATCCTTTTACTGTTTAACAAAGAACTAATGTGCTTTTCTGAACTCTAGTGACTCTAGACCTTTTCTTCATAGAAGACATTCCAAGACATGAGTTTTCTACAGCAGGAATAAATCAAAAGGAACTCAGGTCTTGGCATGGGGTAAATGTATGTGGCTCTAAATGTATGGATGTGACTGATTATATATTTTATTCTTTTTTCCCTTCAGCACCCAAGTGTTCAGTTTGCATAATGTTTTTCAGTATTTATTTAAATGTTCTTTAGTATGGTACAGTATATAGTACCAAATAACACATAGTGGTGCCCAGTGGATATTGATTCCTTACTCATGTGTACTGTAGGTCAAGTGCCTCCTTCTTAAAGACTGTTTAATTTTCATCTTTGTATCCTCAGGGCCTAGAAGAGTTCCTGGTGCATAATAAGCATTTTATTGACTAATTGACTTTAAAAAATGGCTATTGATTGACTGATTAGATCTGTTTGCATCTCAGAATATGTCCTCCTATCCCTAAAGTCAAATATAAATGACATATGGTTTTTCTAATCTATCCTCTATTCCCCTTCATTAACATGGATAATTAGTAGTTGATTTGTTTGTGTTGTTAAAGAGCACTAAATGTCTATAGAGTTTTCAGAAATGGAATGATAGTCATCATTCATTTAAATTTCTTTCCTCCTTGGTTTCTTTATTCAGCACAGGGATTTCAAAGACGAATGACTGATTTCTTCCCGGTTAGTCAACAATCATGTACCAGTAACATGGCTCAAAGTGGCTCCATTGATGAAAATAATACTGCTGCTGATGAAATGGCTTTTGCTTGTGCTTTGCCTCAAGAACATGAAAGGGAGTCTAAAGTAGCATCCTTGGGATCTGTTGTGACTTCTAGGAAGCGATGTCTTTCCTTTGACCAGGAAGGAAACCAAATCACAGGAAGAAGCCAATGTGGTGGTGTTGCTAAGAAAAACCTCAAGGACCAATCCACAGATCTTGGGGAAATGAAATGGGAAATGAATTGTTTATTCCAAGTTTGCATGGACCCTGGACAAATTAAACAAGAAGATGATGAAAATGCTCCTGAACCTGACCCATATTATGGGCTTCTTGGAAACTTGGCCTGTCACGAGTCCCAGAGCCACATTTGTAGTCTTCCCAGTGAAGTCCTGAGGCACATCTTTGGTTTCATCCCTATGGAAGATCTGTATAAGAACCTAAGCTTGGTGTGCCACCTTTGGAGGGAGATTATTAATGACCCACTGGTAAGCAGTCTCACCAGAAAATTATTTTTCCATTACTTCTGAGATTTGTGCTTTTCTTTTTTATTGTTGGAGTGGATTGGTTCCTATTTTGGAGCTTTTTTTTTTTTGAGACTGATGCCAGAGAGGGCAACCTGTATACTTCATAAAAGATTTGTAGATACTGCTGTGTGATTCAGCATACCAATCTTAATAAATAGCTGATCTATACTAGTATGAAATTTCTTACATTAGTGTTAGATTTCTTGTAACTTTGTATTATAATAACTTGATTAGGTTTGTCTGGCTTCTCACAGAGGCTTGTAGGATATTTTGCCAAATTTACATTTCACATATGCTAACCTTTGGGACTAGATCTAAAACAAATATTATACCACCTTCATGTATACAGAAATTTGAAAGTCAAGGAATATGGTTCAAGATGTATCAAAGTAAACTTGATGATTTATTGCAAAGCACAAAGGATTTGAGGAAAAATAGCTTGACTTTAATCTTGAGGAATAGGACTTCTGCCATCCTTATGTTTTTGGTTTCTTAAGAGTTCTTTCTGGCTCAAAATATTGGTATTATTTTATGTTATGTTTCCTTGACCCCCTAAATCTGGTACTGCTTTGAATTGGTTTGAATCATGTAATTGACCTTTTGAGATATTTCTTGGTTCAACTCTGGCTGCTTTTTGGGAGGATGTCAACTTCTTAAAATGCAGCCTAGAACTAACACTTTCCATAGCTAGACAATTACATGGATGAATGTGGAAATATGTATTGTATGTCTTCCTACATATAATGGGTATCATTTCTTACCTTCTGAATGGGTGAGGAAGGGAGAGAATTTGGAACTGGAAATGAAAATACATTTTTTCTAAAAAATAAAAGAAAACAAAAATAATAATGCCTTGTTTCCACACAATGTTTTTGCTTTCAGAAACATTTATGTCTCTCATTTAATCTTTTTTGATGGTCCTAGGAGCCTACAGATGGGAAAACTGAGGTAATGAGGACACAGTAAAGATTTACCCAAGATTATACAGGAAGTTAGTGGGGATAACAGTGCTAGAATCAGGACACCTATCTAGTTATGAGAAAGTCATTCTTTACTTGTGGCTTAAGCTGTAGGTTATCTTATTGATGTCCTGAGCTCCCTTGTTACCTTTAAATTACCTGTCTCACAGTTTATTCCTTGGAAAAAGCTGTACCATCGTTACCTGATGAATGAGGCACAAGCTGTCAATGAAGTGGAAAATATCCTTTTGAACTATGCCATATCTAAGGAGGAGAACCTTTGTATGGTGAACCTGATACGGTGAGTTACTTAGATATGTGAGGGGAAAATGGGTTTTTGAACTAGTCTATTCTACAAAGTCAAACCAGCAAAATGCAGAAAGTCTTATAAACCAAAGAAACATATTCCTGTGTTCTTCCTCCTTCAGTTTTAGGCAATATATTACAAAGTATATTAGGAGAGTACTAAAGTCTGAAGTCTTTTCCAGAATTACCTGACTGAAAAAAAAACCTTGTCATTACTTAATCATGTCCTAGTGAGAGGAACTTTTTAATAATTCTCTTTAAAAGTCTAACCCATTTTTTTAAACTAAAATTTTATTGATTTATTTTGTTTTTACATTACAAAAATTTATCCCAGAATCTCTCCCCCCACCTCCAAAGAACCATTCTCTGGAACAAATAATTTTTTTCTTTAAAGAAAGCAGAAGAAAAAAAAAGAATTAGTAGGTGTGTGACCCTGGGCAAGCCACTTAACTGAAGTAATGAGGACATAGTAAAGATTTACCCAAAATTATACAGGAAGTTAGTGGGGATACCAGGGCTAGAATCAGTTGGTGAAATCTGAAAATATATGCAGTGTTCCACACTCATCAGTCTCCCACCTCTACAAAGGAGTGAGGTGGAGTGTCATCTATCTCTTCTTGGGGTCCATACTTAGTCTTTCTAATCCATTTCTAAAACTAAGTCAGAGTTCAGGAAGGATTTGTTCATTCTGAAGATAGAATTAGGGTAGTGACTTCCAACATAGAGGGACTCTTGATTAATTCACTGAAGAATGGTTTCCCTTTTCCCTATGACTGGATTAGGGTAAGGATCAGACTAAGGAAATAAAGAAGTCTTTGTTTAATTCAGATTAACCAAAGTATCTCTTCAGTTGACTTCTGTTCAAGATGAAAGAAGAATACTTCCATGAGATTGATTGCAGAGGGTTTTAGGAAAATGATTGTCCAGGGTGTGTCAGAAGTTGTGGCAATTGTTCTCTTTATGGAAGCAAAATGTTGAGAGAACTTTCATCTAAGCTCTCTAACTATGCTTTTATCTTGTGGAATTTTTTCTCTGAGAATATTTTAAGTTATAACTTCAAAATTCCTTGTATGAGGGAGGTTTGTAAGCGTAGATTTGATTTCTTTTCCTTTGACTTTTTCTAAGCAAAACTACTTAGAATTAGATTAATCTAATTACTAAAAATTTTTCTGGCAGGCTTATGTTTGTTCCACAGACATTAATGACCATTTAAAAAAATTAACCCTGTTTTTTGGCTGTTCTACAGATATACAGTAGGTACCAAATATGTTCAACATGTCAATCCTGAAGAGGCAAGGTGTTGCCTGAAGGATCATCCTCTCTTTCCGCAGGCAGAGGCGTGCCTTCGTCACAAGATGCTTGATTTATACAGTGCTCCTGGGGTATGTAAAGAAAGTTTGGGGAGTTGTAGGGAAAGATGGCATTGCTTTCTCTGAAAGAGAATACTGTATATTGGGGAATGAGTTCTTTTTAAAACTACTTTGTATTTTTATAGAACCTTTCTTCTCTAAATTTGATAAGTTTTTGATACTATAATCTAGAAGTTGGTGAGGAAGTGAAGCAATGAGAGACCATAGAATTATAGGACTTTAGAGTTGAAGTCTAATAGACTCTCTAATAGAGTATTACTCTAATGCCAGAATCCCTTCTGTAGCACCTCTGACACATATTCATCTAACCTCTGCTTGAATCTTTGCTTCTGTAGTGATAGAGAATTCAATACATCTGATAATAGTTGAAGAACTCTGGTCATTCGGAAGGCCCAAATTTCAGTTTTGCTACTTGGCCCTGAAGACTTGTACTCAACTGGACCTCTTATCTGAATGTCCCAAAGATCTCATGGTGAAATAAAGCAACCAATGAAATAATGTCTTGTAGACACATTTAAAACATGAAAGCAGCAATCTATTGTACTACTAAAATTGGGCTCTGAGAAGAAGAGGAAATGCAGTTTTAGAGTTGAAGACTGTCATTGGACAAAACACCCATTTCTTTCATGGTTGGGTTGTCTTTAACACACAGAGTTTGTAAAATTGGCTGGCAGCTGATGGGTAGCACACCAACCTAGCGCTACTTTAAGAGATAGGTTGACTTACTTGGCTTTCATTAAATGTAGCATGTGTCCTCTTTTTCTTTCCTTGTTCTCTATTCCACAGGGTATCAGTGTGTGGGCCTTAATAGCAACGATCGTACTTCTCTCCAGCGCTATGAGTGACATTCAGAGGCTGTTATCCTGTTTCAAGAGGCCTACTTCCCCGGTGACCATATTAGACATCACTGAGACTCTGTACTGTATGGCGGTACTGCTACATGCCATGAGAGAGAAGGGGATTAAGATTAGCAACAGGTGAAACAAAGGAAGAGAAAGGGCAGAGGGGCTAATTTCTTAAGCTGAGAAAACCAAATTTATACATTTGAAATTTTTCAACCTTATCTTTCATTTAGTGGAAGCCTTCTTTAAACATGGAGATGGAGTTGGAACATCAGATTTCCTAAGGAGATTTAAAAAACGTTTTCTTTTCACTGTGGTGTAGTGCACAGAACATTGGTCCAAAGACTGAAGCACAAGTCCTAGTTCTAACTCTTATTATATGACTTGGCCAGATCTCTCTCAGGTTACACATCTGTAAATGGAAAAATAGTATTTTTCACTGCTACAAGATCCTTACATGTCTTTTTCTCATTTTCCTTCTTTCTGTATATGCTTTTTCATGTCTTGTACCTTCAGATATGCTTAGGTCTAACAAATCCTTAAAAAATCTTCATTTGATTGTGCTATCTCCTCAAGCTATTCTCCTGGGTTTGCAACCTGTGTTATCCCTTCATTGCCAGATTTTCTGTAAAAAAATTATTTTATACTCACTGCCTCTTTTTCTTACCATCCACTTATTTCTTTCTCAAAATTTACATTTTTAAAAATTGTGAGCTTATCATACAGAAATGTAGTAGTATGATTATTTTACCTATCAGTAGTTGTGTCATGGATTATCCCCATTCATGTCAAAGACCCAGAGCAAAAGGACAGTTACCCCTTTATAGGTTTTGGTGAGTGCAGAACATGGTAGATGATATCATGGGATTAAGGGCCATATAATTGGTTATAGAGCTGAGGTGTGGGGAACTATATGATTAATTGGATGTTTGGTAATGGGGGCTAGCAATGACCTCCCCTTCTCTAATGAAACTAAGAAATGCTCTGTTTGAATCTATGTGCAAGATAATGGCTCAGACTTTTGTACAACAAACCAGACAGCCTTGAAGGATAGTTTGGTAGAGTAAAGATACCTGACCCAACTCCTGTTCTTTCATACACATTGCCCAAGGATAGCAAAATTCCTTGAGGCAGAAAGAGTTCAGTGATTTAGCAGGAGAGCTGGAGTTCTAGAATTAACCCATTATAGACAAGCTAAATTCTGAACTAAGTTCAGAGACAAAGAACTATGACTTAAGCAGTTACAGGACAAAATCAATAAAAAAAAATGATACAAGGATTAGTCTTTATCTCTGTACATAAAGAAGTTAAATAAGGGGCGGCTAGGTGGCGCAGTGAATAGAGCACTGGCCCTGGAGTCAGGAGGACCCAAGTTCAAATCGGCCCTCAGAGACTTGACATACTTACTAGCCATGTGACTTTGGGCAAGTCAGTGAACCCCAATTGCTCTCCAAAAAGCAAGAAAAAAAAAAGAAGAAGAAAAAGTTAAATAAAATTACTGGGAACTTCTCTGACAGTTTTTTTTAAATGTATGTACTGAATTTAATTTTAATGCTGTACTGAAAAATTTTTTTCCTCAGTTTGTGCCCTTCTTAGCTGTTTTGTTTTCTTCTGTGTACTTTAAAAATGTTTTATTGATGCCTTTTTGTTTGTACCTCTGTCATTACCTACTAACTCTCCTCCCCCCCAGAACTACTTTCTCCGTTTTACCAAATAAGTTTAAAGTTTAATCAAGCAAAACAATTCTATGCATTTAATGTCTGAAAATATATGTTACATTCTTGTTTTTGTTTTTTTAAAGCAATTGAGGTTAAGTAACTTGCTTAAGGTTACACGGCCAGGTGTTTCTGGGTGGGTGCTAAGTGTCGGAGCCCGGATTCATTCTCCAGGTCATCCCGACACTGGAGCCGGTGCTCTTACTCGCTGTGCTACCTGGACGCCCCAATCTTGTTTTTTTTTTAAGCTTTTTTGGAGGGGAGAAGACAGGGCCATTGGGGTTAAGTGATTTGCCCAACGTCACATTGCTAGTAAGTGTTAAGTGTCTGAGGTCAGATTTGAATTCAGGTCCTCCTGCCTCCAGGGCCGGTGCTCTATTCACTGCACCACCTAGTTTCCCTCATTCTTTTTTTAATTAAATTTTTTGAAGAATTGCCTTCACTTCCTCACTCCTCTTTCCTTTCCAAACTCACCTCTCTCCTCTAATTGAGAAAGCAAAGAAAAAAAGCCCAAAACAAAGTCTTATAACATAAATGTGTAGTCAGGCAAAAAAATCTCACATTGGACATGTCCAAAAAAATTGTCTCCTCTGTGCCATCATTTCTGATGAAGACTTTGGAATCGTGATTGGTCATTGTGGTGATATGAGTTCTTAAGTCTTTCGAAGTTGATTGTCTTTACGATTGTTATATAAATTGTTCTCCTAGTTGTGCTTTCTTCACTCTGCATCAGTTCAAATAGGTCCTCCCAGGTTTATTTGGAACCATCCCATTCATTATTTCTTACAGCATGATAGTATTTCATCACATTTAACGTACCTTAATTTGGTCAGTCATTCCCAAATTGAAGGATGCTTCTTCAGTTTCCAGTGCTTTGCCAGAGTACAAACAGAGATGCTATAAATCTTTTTGTATATGTTAGTCCTTTTTGCTTTGATCTCTTTGGAGTATATACCTAGTAGTGGTATTAATGGCCCAAAGTATAAGCGCAGTTTAATAGTTTTTTGGTCATAGTTCCAAGTTGCTTTCCAGAATGACTAGATGAGTTCACAGTTTCATCAACAGAGTGCAATTGTGCACCATCCTTTTAGTCACCCAGGCTCACAACATAGGTGTCATCTTTGACCCTTCACTCTCTCTCACTCCCACGTTCAATATGTTGCCATGTTTTGTTGATTTTACTTTCATAGTATCTTTCATATATTCCCTACTTCTTTCCTCTGGCACTACCACCACATTGGTGCTTGCATTTATTACCTTATACTTAGACTATTGCAAAAGGCTGCTTATTGGTCTCCTTGCCTCAGGTCTCTCCTCAAGGTAGTTCATCCTCTCCTCAATTGCCAAAGTAATTATCCTAAAGTAGTGTGGGTCTCATCATGTCATCATCCTGCTTAACAAACTTCAGTAGCTTCCTTTTACTTCCAGGATCAAATATAAAATCCTCTGTTGTGAGTTTTTTCAAAGCCCTTTATGACCTCTTCCTTCCCCTTCCTCCTATATTCCCCATCCCTCCCGTGTTTGAAGACTTCTTGTAACTTACATTCATGTACTCTGTGATCCAGTGACCCTGGCCTTCTTTGCTGTTCCTTGGACCAGGCATTTTATTACCTGACTCTGGGCATTTTCATTGGCTGTGTCCCTTGTCTGGAACTCAGTCCTCATCTTTGCCTTCTGGTTTCCCTGGCTTCTTTTAAGTTCCAGCTGAAGTCCCATCCTCTCCAAGAAACCTTTCACAATCCCAGTCATACTAGTGCCTTTCCTCTATTGATTCTCTTCAATTTATCCTGTATGTAACTTATTTGTACCTATTTGTTTGCACCTTGTCTCCTAAATTAGACTATGAACTCCTTCAGAGCAAGTATTCTCTTTTACCTTTCTTTGTATTTCCATCACTTAGCATAGTGCCTGACTGTGCTATTTTAGGCACTTAAATTAATATTTACCAGCTGATTGACTTAGGGGTATTGGTCTATAGTTTTTTCTCTGTTTCTACTCTTTCTGGTTTAGGTGTCAAGGTCCTATTTGTATAATAGAAAGAATTTGGTAGGACTTCTACTCTTTTTTTTTCTTTGTTTGTATACTGTTAGGATTGATATTTAAGTGTTTGAAAGATTTCTCTTGGAAATCTATCTATTCTAGAGTTTTTTCTTTGCTTTGGAAGTTCCTTTATGGCTTGTTCAATTTATTTTTCTGAGATTGGGTTATTTAAGTTCTGTATTATTCAGCTAATATAAGAATTTTGTATTTTTGTAAATATTCACCTGTTTATTTTAGATTGTCATTTTTTTTGGCATATAATTGGATGAAATAGTTCCTAATAATTTCTTTGTGAATTCACCTTTGCTTCTGGTAATTTGGTTTTCTCTTTTTTTAAAATCAGATTAACTAATGATTTATTTTATTGTTTTTAATTTAATTTTACTAAATTTTTTTGTTAATTTCTTCTTTGATTTTTCAGGATTTCTGTTAGTATTTTGAGGTGTTTTATTTCTTAGTGTTCTAGGGGATTTTAGTTGCATGCACAACTTGTTGATCTACTCTTTCTCTTTTATTGATGAAAGTGTATAGATAATTTTCCCCCTAATTATCATTTTGGCTGCTTCCCTCCAATTTTGACATGTTAATCTTCTTGTCATTATGTTTAATGAAATTATTGATTGGTCTTATGATTTATTCTTTGACTTCCACCCATTCTTTAGGATTAAGTTATTTAGTCTCCAATTAAATTTTGGACAGTTTCTTCAGAGACTCTTTATTGAATATAGTTTTTATCGCCTAAAAATGTAAAGGATGTGTTTAATACTTGTTTTTCTGTGGTTTGTGGTTATTATACCAAATACTTGGTCAGTTTTTGTGAGGATGCTATATGATACTGAGAATATTTACATTCCTTTCTTTTTTCATTAAGTAATTTCCAGAGGTTGATCACATTTAACTTCTTAAATATACTATTCAGATCCTTTACTTATTTTTTTTTGTTATTTTAAAATAGATCTCTGTAGCTTTGAAAAGACTAAATTGAGGTCCTTTATTATTATAATTTTACTGTCTTATTTCTCCCTATATGTCATTTAACTTTTCATTTTAGAATTTTTGGTGCATACATGTTTAGTGTTGAAATTAATTCATTGCTGTGTGGTACCTCTCAGCAAAATGTAGTTTCCCTGTTTATTTCTTTTAACTAGGTCTATTTTTGCTCTTGCTTTATCTAAGATGGTGATTACTACCCCTGCCTCTTTTACTTTAGCTGAAATGTAATAGAATTTGTTCCAGTCCCTTATTTTAACTCTCCTTGCATGTCTTTCTGATTCAAGCATATTTTTCATATACAGCGTATTGTTGGATTCTGCTTTCTAATTCATTCTGCTATCCTTTTCTGTTTATTTTTATTCTGTTTACATTCATATTCCATCTTGTTCTCATATATTTTTCCTTTGCTTTGTCTCCCAGCCTCTCTTCATAAAGATAAAGAAGAAGGTGGTAAGAGAGGAGTGTGCCCTATGCAAATGCTGTAGATTTGATGTGATCTGCTTCTTTTCTCCTCTGCCTCTCTTCTCTTTCCTTTATGCTGAGCTCAATAACTGGTTCTTATACCTTTATTTATTTTAAGCCTCTCTTCAAATTCTGTACTCCTTAGTTAGGATTTATTTTGTTTAATACTATCCTTCTCTTAATCCTCCCCTCTCCCTTTTTTCCTCTTCTCTCCTTCCTATTTTTCTGTTGAGTGAAATATATTTCTATAACAAACTGTATGTGTATTCTCTTCTTTCACCAGTTCATGTGAGAGTGAGGTTCAAATGTGGCCTGCTCCTCTTACCTATTTCTCCTTGTTAAAAGTATTAACTTGTGTACCCAAATTATGAGATGATTTTCCTCATCTTTATTCTCCTTTTCACCTCCTCCCTTTTTATTTCTCTTCCTTTATGTTTACATTTTTCTTTTAAGATCAAAATACAGTGGAACTATTCTCAAGCCCTGTGTCCCATCAGGCTGCCTAATTATAGACCCTCTTTAATGTGACTTCCAAACTGACAGATCTGATGGCCTTTTTAAAGGCCAAGTATTCTTTGACCTCTTTGCAGCTTTAGGTCCTTGACCATTCCCTTCTCTTGGACATTGCCTTCTATGGCATTTTTCTGTACTACTTTTACCTGACAGGTCCCCCTTAATCTGTTTTGCTGGATCAGTCAGTAAGCATTTAGCAAGTGCCTATGTTTGGGTATAACAACAAAAATAACCTTCCCTCTAAAAATTTAAATTCTGCTATAGGAAATAACACACACACACATGCAATAAGTTAGGGAAAGGGACTGTTCCTGTGATTTCATTGTTATAGAGCACTCGTAGGTGAGGAAATCACCTTTACCAATGTAGGTCATCACTTCTGTAACATGCTGTCTTAGGGAGTTGCCTAGAGTGCTGAGAATTTAAGTGACTTGCCCACCTTCACAGAACCAGTTATGTGTCAGAAGTATATTTGAACTCGGGTCTTCTTGCCCCTGGGGTCGGGAATTTATACCTGACTGTTCACATATATAACTATATACAAAGTAAATAAGAGATAATATATGAGTGTTTGTGTTTGTAATACAAGCACCTGGAGATTATCAGGTAAAGCTTCTTGGAAGTTGAAACATTTGATTTGAGTTTTGAAACGAGACTAAGGAGTCTGTCAGGAATCAGTAAGTAAACAAATGTTAATTAATCACCTCCTATGTGCTAGACCCTAGTGATTTAAGGTGCTAGTTGCTAGTGATACAGTGATAAAAATGAAATGATCTGATCCCTAAGAGCTTACTGAGGAGGGTTACTTTACTCCATGTTGGTACAACCTGTGTGGATATAGCGCTTGTCATGTGTAAAGAATAGGAGGGCCAGTTTGACTGAAACATAGACCACATGAAGAGGAGAATTGTATAATAAGAATGACAAAGAAGTTGGCATTTATTCTTAGAGGTAATAGGCACTAGAATTTTTTGATTGGGGGAGTCTGACAAGGTCAAACATATTCTTTGCAATTTTATGGACGTTGGATTGGAAAAAGAAAAATGAGGCAAGGAGATCTCTTAGGAAGCTATTGCAGTAATCCTGGTGAGAGGTGATAGAGGCTGGAATTAGGGAGGTGGCCATGGGAATAGAGAGAAGGGAGAATTCGAGTGATGTTGTAGAGTCAGAATTTATGAGACTTGAGAACTAATTGAATCTGTAAAGTGAGGCAGCATAAGGAGTCAAGGTCACCATTGAAGTTTGGGTAACTAGAAGGATGGTGGTCTTTTCAACAGAAATAGGGATGCTTAGAAGGAGTGAATTTGACTGGGAAACTTAAGTTCTTTTTTGGACATGATTGAATTTGAGGTACCTATGAGGCATACAGTTGGAAAATCCCATAGTTACTACATGATGTGAGACTACAGCTTGGGAGAGGGACTAGAGTTGGCATAAATCTGGGAGTCTTTTGTGTAGTGCTGGGAGCTAATAAGGTCATTGTGAATGTAGAGGGCAAAGAAAAAAGGGAGCAGGATAGAGCTTTGGTGGTACACTCTCTGTTATAGCCTCAGTATGGGTGAAGATCCGTCAAAGGAAACTGAAAAGGAGGGCTGTGATATAGTGGAAGAGAATTAAGAGAGAATATATTGGAGGTGGCCAAGTTTCAAATGCTATAAAGAGCTTAAGAAGGATGAGAATTGAGAAATGGCCATTTCCTAGTCACCTAAACTTGTAACCTCAGAGTCATCTATGGCATTTCCCTCTCCCTGATGCTTGCTGCACATATCCAGTTAGTCGCCAAGTCTTATTGCTCTTACCATATGTACAAAGATAAGCATAGTCTGCTGTATTGGCTTCTGGGCCAAGGAGAGTAATATAAGAAAATCTGAGAAATGCAAGCATACTTTGGAGGAAGAGGCAAGGATTTATGGTGGAGGATGCACCTTACTAAATCTAGATGAAAAAGAATGATTTTCACTGGCTGAAAAGAGAAGGAAAGTGCACTACCATATGTTGGAAGGGGGGGGGGGGTGTAATGACCTCAGAATACATAGAACTGGAAAATGGGAGGTTGAGATTGGGAGACAGTTTATAACTCATTTTGGGCTGGATTAGTTTATATAAAGAGGAGTAAGATGGAAAGGAAGATGATAGAAGAGCTTAAATTTTAAGGAGTTTATAGAACAAGATAGTGTATAATATGTGAGTATGTTTTAGTGTATCTGAAACTTCCTGCCTTGTCTAGAAAGTATTTCTTCTCTTACTAGTACTGACTGAAAGATGTGTTTTAAAAGACATTTACCTTGCGTAGATGCTAAAGAGATTATCCATTTTAGTTCCATGGATTCCCAGTCATAATGACTCTTTAAATGCATTTTTTTCCCTTTTAAATCATAAGGTTACAACACCTTATTATTGATCTAGTTAGCCTTTCCTTCTGAAAAACACAGAATACTTTAAAGATAGGATTTTATTTTTCAATACTTCTTATGAGAATTTCTATGTGAGACAGGTGGAGATAAAAGAGAATTGTATTAGAGTCATCTAGGATGAGACTCATTTTACTCCAATCTTCTCTCTTAACACAGGTCCTTGTGTTTTGTGTGTTTGGACTGTAGTAATACTAATAGTAGTCTCTTAAATGGCATCTCTACCTTCAGTCATTCCACTACACTCCATCTTTACAGTTGTAAAAACACTCTGATGTAAAGATCTGAAAATGTCAATCCCCTGATGAAAAACTGCTAATGACTGTCTGTTGCCTCTAGAAGAAAACCTAAACATCTTCTCTGACTTTTGAAATCTTTCCCAACAATTATCTGCACAGGTATGCCTTTCTCTTAGAAGTTTTCTCTGATCACCTCAAGTCAAAAAAGACCTCTTCTCCCTAAAGTTTTCTTTGGATATTTGCTTGGAGAATTCCATTTTTCCTTTCGCCTTCTGCTTTGTATATGAATTAGTGTATGTGTCTTATCCCAAATGTCCTTCCCTTTACCTTCCATTAGATTTTAAGCCCCTTGAAAGTAAATTCTGGCATCTTTTCATTTTTTGTATCCCTGTCATCCAGTACAGAACCTGATAATTCAACTAAACAAGCTTTTATTAAACACTTGCTACAAAACAATCCCAACTCTCAAGAAACTTATATCCTATTGCATATAATATTAGTTTAATAAATATTTGATGAAATTGTTGAATTTGTTTCATTTCTGGGTATAGAGTCAAAATTTCAGATCTAACTTTTATCACTCAGTTGTATTGTAGTGTCGTAGTGTCACAGTGTGTGTTCCTGTTGGAATTACTAGAGGACTTCATTTGTTTAGTTTTACCTTTTATGGTCTTTGATGAAGAATACATTGTTCCCAGGATTGTGCTTTGGCCAGAATTTTTTGTTGTTTAAATTTTTCAAATATTTCTTTTTGATAGGTTTTTGTTTTATCTGCTCTGTGTTTATTTAAGGTTTTTTTGGGGGGCACTTTTAGCAAGTTGTTGAATTATAACTAGAAAAAGAATTAATATTAAGAAGTCTTTTATAGAATTTTAAATCTTTTAGGGATTTTGGAGATCCCATCTAACCTGACCTGTTTTTTATTTAATGAAAAAAACTGAAGTTTAGAGAGAGGCAATGACTTGCACAGTGAAGTCACACACAGTAAATTAGTGGCAGAGCTGGGACTAGGACTCAGGTCTCCTGACTACCAGACCTTAATAAATCAGTTCACCGTGTCTTTTTTTTTTTTAATCAGGATTCATTACAATATCTCCTGTTGCCTATACGTTCAGGAGAACTCGAGATTTCAGGCCGTAGGTGTCAAAGAGGAAGCCTCCACTTTTCAAGGGTAAATATTTTTTCCATTTTTCTTACTAAAAGTTTGCAAAAAAGGATTTTATATCAGTATATGTTCACAAATCCTCTGGACCTCTGCTTTTTTTGGTGAGGGGAGAGGATAGTCTGTGTATATTATTGTTTTTAGTCCCTTCCTTTTCTTTTTAGTTTTTCTCTGTTGATTTCAGGAAAAAAGTGACCATTCAGCTAACACATGAACAGCAAAAGATCCTGAACCATGAGATTAAACCTCTCCAGGTGGTGAAAATTATGGCTTTTGCAGGTTAGAGAATTTGCTTTCCAATCTTCCCCTTTTTTTCCCCCCAAGACTTCCAAGTCGAGGTAGGCAGACATGTATGTATTCTGTGCTTCTCTTTAGGGTGTGGAAGGCAGAGATCTGTGTGAATGAATTGTAATACTCAGTATAGCACCGATTGTTGGAGGGTGGGGGTGTCCAAGAGGGAAGGGAGTTGGTGTCTAAGAGTGATCTGCTATCTCTCTCCATTTCACCTTTGGTTTCTAGTCCTAATGACTTGTAGTAAGTTAGCACTGACATGTTTTATTCTCCAATATAAAATATATTCAGTGTTGTGCTAGAGCCAGCTTTTAGCCAATTTTGAAGGTGAGTATTTACACCATGGACGTTGGCAAAATGCTACAAAGCAGAGCTTGATATATTGTATTATTGATTGTCTAGACTTAAGGTGGTAAAGTTATTTCTCCAGCAGTTTGTTCAGTTTCATATTTTCCCTTTCATTTATCTTTGTTAGGTTTATCTAAAACTGAGATGTTGAAATCTCCTGTCACTCTTGTATTATTCTCTATATCTTGTGGCTCAGATAATATTTCCTTTATGAATTTGGATGCTAAGGCATTTGGAGCACATAAGTTTATTACTGATATTGTCCAATTATCTGTGATTCCTTTCAGCATAATAGTTCCTTGTCTATCCCTTTTGATTTTTTGAATGTTTGTTTTTGCTTTGTCAGATTGTAAGATTATAACTTCTGCTTTTTTGGATTTACTTGCTGCATAGTCAACTTTTTCCCCCCATCTCTTCAGTTTTATATTGTGCATATCTTTGCTTTTTAAATGTGTTTGTTATAAGTGACAAATTTTGTAGAGTTTTCTTTTCTTATCCAATCTGTTACTCTTTTTCATTTTATTGGATTGTTTAATCCATTCACAGTTTTCCTCCATCTGTCTCTAATATGCCCCCAAGGTATTTTTTTTCCTTCTGCTGTAAACACAGTACTGTATTCCTTCAGCTACTTTATTCCTTTTCTTCTTCTATTGGATTTCCTTCTTGTTTGTTAATCCCTTTTCCTTTAGGGTTTTGTTTATTAGTTTATTTTTCCCTCCTGCTTTTATCTGTTTTTATAATTCTTCCTTCCTTTTACCTCTCACTAGTCCTGTCCGTTTGTTTTTGTTTTTTAATATTTTTGTGCCCCTTTCCAAGAAGAATTTTTTCACTCTTCATTATCTATCATTTCTTTTCTTATACTCTAGACTCTTATCTTCTGATTCATGACCCCTATAATTATCTGATCTCTCTCTAGTTTCAGTATTCTTCATGTAATCAAAATTGCTAAAGTAGTAATTCCAGGCTCTCACCTCTAAACAGTATTGCCATTGCCACATATAGCTGGGCCCATGGATTCCCTTTTTCCATCATGCTTCACCCCTAGAACAATGCCAATTATTGCAAGTGTCAGAAAGGATACTGCCCCATGGTAGGGTTCCTCCCCTTCCACATCCACCTTCATCCACCACATGATTATGCAGCTTATCACTGGTTTCTACCTTCTCCTAGTTATTTTTTTCCTCCCATGTTCCTCAAAGTCTTCTCTCTGGGTCTTTGTTTTCTCACTCTTCCAAAGGCCAGTTACCAAAGGAGTTCCAGCTCCCCCTTTCTGAAGTGGGAAGAGTGAACTTTTCAAACATCAAATCAGATCACACCTAATACAAGGTCCCCATTTCCACTTGCTGACCATCTTTTTTTACCCATAAGAGCATTACAACAAGGTCTCCTTTTCCTTGCCACTTTTTATTCCTTCTTTCTACCTACTTTTCTGCCAGCTTTTCTCTTTCTGAGACCACAGGGATCATTTTCTCTCTAATTTGACCTCAATTTGACATTTCTCTGTATCTCCTTGTTCCCCTCACCCTTCTCCTTCATGGACTCTCCCATGTTGTAGTATAGTCTTATAAAAAGCACTGATTCACCAGCAGGCAGAGTATTACTAGGTTCTACTCAGAATGCCCTATGCCCATCTCTTTGCTATTACCGCCACCAGATTTCTGCCTTCACTTATCTCCTTGTGTATAGTTAAAGTGAGGCTAGTGACTTTGCACAGCCCTCTCTCACTCAAATTAGAGTCAACTGCAAGTCATGTCATCATCATGCTTTTTGGGGAAAAGGCTTTGCTTTTGTGGGAGGATATCCAAAAAACATTTCATAAGGAGAACCATGTAATTCCCACCTTGGCCTGTACTGCAGTTGTAAGCTCCCTTTAAGGGCAGGGACTGTTCTTTGCCTCTTTTTGTATCCCTAGTACTTAGCACAATGCCTAGCACATAGTAGGTGCTTACTAAATGTTTATTGATTGAATTAATTGAAAAGAGACTCCAGGGATACAATGAGAAGAAAGGTGCTGTGAACTGAGATAGTTAGTTAACAGAAAGACATGAAACAGTATCTCTTAATTTACACAGAAGACCTCACCTTAACAGAATAACAGGAACCGTAGGCATTAATAAAAAAAATGTTATACTGAAAGAGGGCCCATAGTGACAGTTTGTAGTGATAAGATAGGAACAATAACTTAATTATTACAACTGTTTGAAGTCCAGTAGGAATACACTGAGAACTTGATATTGAATTTAAGATTGAATTAGAGGCATTGGTGTCAATCAGACAATCACCAGAAACATTCCCAACCTTAAGTGTAACATGAATTTCACCAACATGGGAAAAGGCAGTGACAGGGATAGCAGCCAAGGACTTTCAGTCCAGAAATAAGAGGTCTTTACTATCATCCATAGTCCTTGTCTTTTCTCTGTGCCTTCATGCCAAAGGTTTTCTTAGGGGTCTTGACAATTCTTCTCTACAGGAATCTTGCAAACTCATCTCTTGGGAGTCTGGGAAACCCACCATTGTTTGGGAAATAAGGAGTACCAAATTTGTCTCTATTCTGAAAATGCATATCACGCTTTGTTTTTTTGGCAGTCTCTTCTAAAATGTCTTCTTGTATGGCAGTAAAAATATACAACCTCATGAGGTGGAGTTGGGTTTGCTTGGGTAATTGCTAAAAGGGAGGGGGCTTCCTCTTTTGGCTTTTTCCTTTGGAGCCTTTTCATCCTTGTCCCTTCCCTCATACACATATACATGATAGCTTTGAACTCCTTTATATTTTTTCCATGCCATCCTGGACAGTTCTTATGAAAAAAATTATGAATATCTTGCTGTAACTGATTAACTAATGCTGAATTAATTGTTCAGGCATTCCTAGGATTAAGTGGAGCTAACCCTGCATATTTCTTTGTACTTTTACATAGTCAGTTATAAAAGCTGGTGGGAGTTTTAATTATTTTCTTGGATAGCCCCTGAAACTTACTCCAGTTCTTTGGATGTGCTGTGCATCTCTAGTTTGTGTCAGTCTAACAAAATCACCTGAGATATTAGGATCCCAGAGAGGATCTTATGAGGGCCAATTGGGAAGATTTCCCAGTCTGTCGTGGTCATAACCTCTCAGGAGGCTATTGGATGCTTCTCTAACTGTTGCCCTCTAGATGAAAGTAAGGTGACCATTAAATTCACAATATGCCCCCAAGTGGTATTTTACCTCTAAAAATGGCCTGGAATTGATCGATAACAGTTGTAAGATGCTTATCAAATTTGGGGGTGTCCTTTCTCCAGGGGTCAAAATCAGAGGGATTTAAAAGGGTGATGATTTCTAACAATTGTTAAACCTCTATTAGTGATATCCTGAACAAGTGTGTCTTGAAGGGAGAAAATGCCAGTAGGCTGTTCCCTGGAGGAGTAATAAGTCAGATTCCCCATCATTATTAGTTAACGCCTTGAATAGGCACTAAGTCAGTGGGCCTTTCTGTATTCACAGAGGGAGTGAAATTTTTTGAAATAGATGAGTAAGCTGGAGGAGCAAATGGATAAGGAGAAGACTGAGTGGAAAGAGCATAGGATAGGAGAAAAAGAAGAGGCCTTTTTTTGTTGCTGTGGTCAAGATTTGTCACTTAGGGATGCCCAGTAGAACTAATAATTCATTGGATACAGGTTTTCAATAGCCAATCTCAGTTTTTCCAAAATACAATAATCAAAAGAGCCATTCTTAGTCCAGAACAGCTCATCAGCTGAGTCCTTAGCAGTTTTAGACCAACTTTCACTTAGTTTAACAGCATATGCTTTTGTCATCCCCAGACGAACTGTCAGGCTACCTTAACTCCAGGAATTCAGTTACTTTTCCAGAAAGGTTACTGAAGGAATCCTGATTTCTGCTCCCATTGTCACCATTTAAAGGGATATTAAGTGGGAAACCAATTGCAGATGATTATAAGTGGCCTTGGAAAGGATTAATTAGAAAAGATTGCCATAAGTGACCCTACAGCAGTGCTCTTGTAGAAGAGAACTATTGAGTTGTAGGGTATCCTCCAGTCTTAGCAATAGCCCTAATTCCTTGCTATGAGACGTTATCAGTCACCTAAAAATGATGACTGGCAAACTCTCCTCCTAAGGTTTTATATCTCAGGAATTCCGTTGTTCTTTGGAACACATTACATTCCTTCCTACATTGTCTGGTGGGTGCAGAATAGTCTTGTGTTAACTTGACTTTTCTTTATATTTGAAGGTCTTTTTTCCTGATTGGTTGCAGAACTTGGTTTTTTTCTGAATTGAATTATTAAGTTTAACCATTATGTGTCTTGAAGTTTGCAACCTACAGTTTTTTCCCCTGGAAAGAATCTGTGAATTCTTTCAATTGGAATTTCCTTTTTCTATGTTTAGAAGTTCTGGGTAGTTGTCTTCTATTATTTCCTGCATTATGGTGTTACGGGTTTTTGTCTTGTTGTGTTCTTCTGGGAGACCTCTGTGATCTTAGGTTAGGTTGTTTCTATGCAGTTTGTCTTCAGGATCAGCATGTTTTTCTTGCATAGTGAAGCTCTTTTCTTTTAATGTTATTATTCAGATTGCCCTTTACTTCAGTATATTTGCATTCCATATATTTGCATTTGCATATTGTTCTCTCTTTTGTTTCTTTGGTGAGATTTGTTATTGCTGATATCAGTTTTTCTGTTCTGCCTTTATTTTTGCTGTCAAGGCCTTAAATTCTGCTCCCATAATTTTCATCCCTCTTTTGAACCACTCAGAAACAGTGTGTTGTGATTTTTGTTCTCTCATAGCATCAAATTCCACAGAGTTCTCAGCCTAATCAAGTGTAGATAATTTTTCTTTGTTTTTTGGTATTCATGGATACCTGAATTCATTTTCTAGATCTCGAAGTTTTATTCCTCTATTGTTAATGTTTTCCTTGTTGATTTAAGTTCTCTGAATAATTTCAATCTTTTTTTTCCCTTCTGATTTTCTCCAGTTGCACACTCTGTACCTTCTGATGGTAGTTTTCTTGGGAGCTGGATCTCTAAGTATCTCAGCCTCCTCCCATGCTGGTCAGTTCATGGTTCACCAGCCAAGGTGAACCAAGTGAATTTTGGGTAGTCAGAAGTGGCTTCAACTGGATTTTGAGTTCTTTCTCTCAGGCTTAGTGGAGTGTGGTACATACTCCCCCCGTATGTAGAGTGTCTTGATCTGGTGTCCTGCCACAATCCTTCTTTAACTTAATTTTCTGACCCAGCATCAGCAGTTAAGAGAACTGCCATGCAGGTGCTTTGGCCTGTCCGCCCCCACACAGGCAGAGGCAGTTCAGGGCTTTGCAGTGCTGGTGCAAATGTGTGCCATAGCACTAGCTATCTCAGCCTAGGCTCCTTTACACTTTTTTTGGGAGGTGGGGGAGCAGTACTAAGTGAGCTCAGGATCAGTGAGTGTCAGTTCATGGTTTTTGTGGGTGTGTTTTTATTTTTTTAAACCTTCTTTTGGATTCTGGGTGACCTAGACCATTGCTGATTGCTGAAATTGTCTTATCTTTGGTGCATAGTTTCTATTTTGGAGAAGTTTGAGAGGTCATAGGGATCTGAGAAAATGTCCTCCATCTTGTTGCTCACTGGAGAAGCTTATTAATAATGCAGATTAAATTTAAAAGTGTGTTGGCATTTTTAGAGAGTTGGTTATTAAGAGCACACTCTTGGCTTCATGAGTACTGGGACATTTTCATTTTTTGTCTTTGTATGTCTAGTGCTTCATGGATAGTACACACTTAATAAATTCTTGTTGACTGATCTACTTGAAAATAATAGCTGCTTAATAAGTATTTGTTGAATTGAATATATAACAACATCCTTTTTTTTACAAATGAGGTAACTGATCTATATAGTTGAATTAACTTGCCATGGCCGTTTAGGTAGAAAGTCAGAGAACAAAGGTCCTCTAACTCGAAATCCAGTGATCTTTCTACTCTACCAAGGGTGTAGTGTTGAGAAGATTTAAAATGACTAACTTCCAATCATTTGCCTGGTCTTAATTTCCCTATTTATGATTAGGGGGTAATTAGTTAAAGCACCTCTAAGGTACCTAAGAGCTAACATTTTCTGAGTCTACAAAAAAGTTTTTTTTTTGATACAGAACTTTCAGATTAATTGAAAGTGTTATACACAAGAAAGGTATTTTTGACCATACTAACATAACACCTTGTATATTGTGGACACTTAAATATTGATTTGAATTGATAGCTGAGTGTAATTAGTAGTACAATGAACTATTTTTTTTATGGTATTGTAAATCCCATTCCTCCCCCCCCCAGCCCAGTCAAAAGTATACAAACTTTTCTCTTGGTTTCTAGGTACTGGAAAGACCTCAACCCTAGTTAAATACGCTGAGAAGTGGTCTGACAGAAAATTTCTCTATGTGGCATTCAACAAGAGTGTTGCAAAGCAGGCTGAACACGTGTTCCCAAGCAATGTTACCTGCAAAACTTTTCACTCTATGGCCTTCAGAGACAAAGGGAGGCTGTATGTATTGTCACTACTATCATTACTGTTGCAAATTGTTACTATCTTGCCTATGTGTGGTGTGTGTATATTCTTTGTACATATAACATATACAAACATAATATATAAAATTTATGTGACATTTGTGATAATTTGTGACTATGGTAGTAAGTGGAATGTTTGCTATCATTGTCCCTTTTTACAAATAGAGAATAGAAAGTGAGAGATTCAGTAACTAAACATCTCAGTCCTCTTACGTTTTTGAATACCAACAACAAAATTTACTCAGATTTTCTCACAGTGCAAGTACATAAGCTATGCCATTTTCCTTCCTACTTGTAAGCTGCCTGGACATACCCTTGAGTGAAATATGGTGACACCAGAATCTAACGAGGTCTATGAAAGACACAAATCTTCAGTACTTTACATTACTATGGAACTGACAGTGGACTTCATGTTTGTTACCTGAGGATCAACTTCTCTAAGTTCAGGGAGGTTCATCAGCAGATTTTTTTCTTTTAAGTCATAGTTGCTCTGGAAGAATAAAGTGTTGTGCTTTACATCAGGAGAAAGAAAATTTGACTTTGATTAAATCACAGGTGCTTGTTAGAATTGATTAATATAATTCTTTATGGTATAATTATATCCTCATTTGACCATGACAACACTATGATGAAGACAGGTTAGGAATTCTTACTGTCTTTTGATTCCTAGCCTAATAATTCTGTTATACACATGTATACCTACATACACCAACACATATTGCAGTTTACTGTTCATTAAATAACTTTGGATATTCATTACAGGTACCAGATAGCGAAGAAACTGAATCCTTTCAAGCTCACACCCTTCATGGTCAACTCTGTCCTTTCAGAAGGGAAAGCAGGGTTCCCAAGGGCCAAATTAGTATGCAAGACCTTAGAAAACTACTTTGCCTCTGCTGATGAAGATTTGAACATAGAACATGTGCCCTTATGGTGGAAGAACAATCAGGGACAGAAGGTCATGGTAGATCACAGTGAAAAGCAGGTAAGTGTTTAAACTGAAAAGGATGGTCTTAGAAATTTAGATTTGAAGAGAGTGAATGTTGACACAGTGTACTCTGTGTTTTTCTCTTATGTTTCTCTGATGCCTGCATCAAAATGGGCACAGGCAGAACCAAGAAGTGTGGAATGATGTACACGAGCCAGGCGGGATCTGTCATAGGAGTTCCAATTTATTGATCAGAGGGCAGGGTTTACATAATGAATGTAAAGCAATTATCTCTTAGGTTCCCATGAGAAAATGTTTAATGTCCTTGTTCACTGATGTACATCTATATGTTTTAATGTCCTTGTTCCCTTGCATGCATCTATGTCTGGGTCACTGCTCAGTTATCACGTCCTAAACTCCTGCAAGTCAGGAAGAGATGGTGAGCCAATCTTACGACATAATATAGCCTTCACGGGGAGCTGGCTTGGGAGAAATCCTGGACCAGAGACTTCCCATGTATGGACCAGGTCAGGGAAGGCCCTTGACTTTTCTTCTTGTCACCCTCTTTATATATTTATTTATTAAAAAAATTTTTTTTCCTGAGGGTCCCTAAGTTTACTGGAAAAATAGCAAGAGCAGGCATTAAACAACACCTCTTCGAGTTTTTAAAGTTCATCCTAGCTATGTGCTAGGTAACTTGTAGATTAAACAAACTGCCAAAGTCTAGAAGTTCCAGTATTTCTTTGATATCAGAGTCCATTTTAGTAATCTCCTAATTCAGAGCAAAGACCTCAAGGTATCTTTTTTTCTCTTTATTCTTCCTTCAGTTTCCTGAAGATAGCTCTCATAGGGCAGAGCCTCTCTAGATCTGTTTCATCAGACGAATAGCATATCCCTTGATCCTTTTGAAGAACTTTTTGCCATGAATGGGACAGTTTCCTAAAATATAGACTTGTTCATGTAGTAGTTGTTCCTTATGTGGGTATAGTTCTTTAAAGAATAAATTTTATTAGGGGCGGCCAGTTAGCACAGCGAGTAAGAGCACCGGCCCCAGTGTCGGGATGATCTGGGGATTGAATCTGGGCTTAGCACCCACCCAGAAACACCTGTCTGTGTAACCTTGAGCAAGTTACTTAACCCTAATTGCTTAGGGGCGGCCAGGTGACTCAGCGAGTAAGAGCACTGGCCCCAGTGTGGGGATGACCTGGGGATCAAATCTGGTCTCAGATACTTAGCACCACACCCAGAAATAACTGGCCGTGTAACCTTGAGCAAGTTACTTAACCCCAATTGCTTAAAAAAAAAAAAGAATAAGTTGTGTTAGGGGCAGCTAGGTTGCACAGTGAATAGAATGCTGGTCCTGGAGTCAGGAGGACCCGAGTTCAAATCCGGCTTCAGACACTTTAACACTTACCAGCCCTGTGACCTTGGGCAAGTCACTTAACCCCAATTGCCAGCCTTCCCCCCTCAAAAAAAAAAAGTTGTATTGCTGTGTTTGTTTTCTTATGTCAAGCAATACTATATAATAAATGGTATTTAAAAAAAAAAACAAAAAGAAGAGGAAAAAAATCAACACAACTAATTATTACAAATGTGTGTTATGTATAATACTTGTGGGTCTCTCTTTTCTTTCTTTTTTTTTTAATGCTTTATTAATTTCTGATTTACACCATTTGTTTCCGCCAGATTTTGAGTTACAAATTTTCTCCCTGTTTTTCCCCTACCCACCGCCCCAAAGCAGTCCCACAGGATATCCCTTCCTCCAATCTGCTCTCTCCCATATTTTCTCCCATACCCCTTTCGACTTTTCCAGTGGCTCTCTATGCCTCAGTGCCTGTATATCTTATTTCCCAATTACATGTAAGATGGCATTAATAATAGTATATATATATATTTGAATATTTGATTTTAAAACTTTCAATTCCAGATTCATTCCCTTGCTTCCTTGTCACCCACCCTTACTGGGAAGATAAGCAGTTCAGTATAGGTTGTACATGTGTGCCTAATGCAAAACAATAACATAGTAGATATATTGTAAAAGACTGACTATATTTCCCTCCCTCCTATCCCACCTCCCACTTGTTCTATTCTCTACTTTGATCCCATCCCTTTTCAAAAGTGGGTGCTTCCAACTTCTCTCCCCCCCAGCCTGCCCTCCCTTCCATCATTCCCCCTCTCATCCCCTTCCCCCCCTACTCTCCTGTAGGGTGAGATACCCTATTTAGTGTGTATTTCATTCCCTCCTCAAGCCACATTCAATGGGAATAAGGTTGACCCATTCCCTTTTGCCTTCCTATTCTTCCCCTCCATTGTAACCATTTTCCCTTGCCTCTTCTGTATGAGATAGTTTACCCCAATCTGTCTCTCCCCATCTCCTCTCATTATATTCCTCTCACCTCTTAATTTCACCTTTTAAGTATCATCCCTTCCTGTTAAATTGGTCCTGTGCCCTCTATGTATACCTGTAAACATACATATACACATTCACATATGTATTCATATGCCCATATACCCTCATATATAGACATATATATATATATATTTCTAATCCCTTCAACTACTGAGAAAAGTTTCATAAGCTATAGTTATCGTTTTTGCATGTAGGAATATAAATAGTTCAACTTTGATAAGTTCCTTATGATTTCTTTTCCCTGTTTACCTTTTCATGCTTCTCTTGCTAATTGTATCAGAATGTCAAATTTTCTATTCAACTCTGGTTTTTTCAGCAAGAATGCTTGAAAGTCCTCTATTCCACTGAATGACCATATTTTCCCCTGAGGGTCTCTCTTTTCTACAAAGGGATAAAGTGGGAGTGTCTTCTCAGATCTCTCTCTCTCTCTTTCTCTCTCTCTCTCTCTCTCTGAGGCAGTTGGGGTTAAGTGACTTGACCATAGTCACCCAGCTAGTAAGAGTCTAAGGGCAGATTTGAACTCAAGTCTTCCTGACTCCAGGACTGGTGCCCCTTCAGAACTCTTCTTTCAAACATGCTTGTTTTTTTTTTTACAATTTTGCAACATTGACTTTTGATATCTGTGTGTATTTCTGTTTACATTGTTGTAGTTATATATTTTTTGGCTCTGCTTACTTCATTGTGCATCAGTTCATATAAATCTTTCTGTGCTTTTTTGTATTCATCACATTAATTATTTCTTATAAGACAGTAATATTCCATTACCTTCTTGTACCACAGATTGTTTAGCCATTCTCCAATCTATGGGCGTCTACTTTGTTTCCTATTCTTTCTTATTACAAAATGTGCTGCTAGAAATATTTTGTAGTATATGGGGACTTCTTATCAGTGGCCTCCTTGGGCCAATAAAGTGAAATCTCTGATTCAAAGGCTATGGACATTAGTCACTTTGTTTGCATAATTCCAAATTACTTTCCAAAATGGTCGCACCAATTCACAGATCTGCCAGCAGTGGCTCAGTGTAGCTATCTTCCCATAATCCTTCCACCATTACTGTCTGACTTTGTCACCATTGTCTTTGTCCATTTATAGGATATGAGGCGAAACTCCAGGGTGTTTTGATTTACATTTCACCTATTAGTGATTTAGAGCATTCTCTCATGTGCTTCTTAATAGTTTGTAAATTGTTCTTTTGAGCACTGTTTGTTTGTATCCTTTGACCACTGAGCTATTGGGAATGGCTGCTGGTCTTATATTTATGCCTCCTATTTGTTTATATATTTTGTGTACCAACTCTTATAACAAAGATTTTTTTTTTCCGTTTGACTACTTCCCTTCTTATCCTAGGTACATTAAATGTTTCATTTTCATGTAATCACATTATCTTTTTTATCTCTCCTACTTGCCTCCATCCCTTCTTTAGTTACGAATTCATTGCCCACTAAGAAGTATATGACCTACTTCTCTTCTAATTTTTTATAATATTGCCTTTAATATTAAACATGTATTCATTTAGAATATATTGTGGAATGTGATGTAAGGTGTTGGTCTAAGACTAATTTATTTCAGTCTGCTTTATAGTTTTCCCAGCAGTTTTTAATCAAATAAAGATAATTTTGTGTTTTCCACTTTATTTAAAACTGGGTTATTAAGCTTCATTGTTTCTGATTCTCCCTTATTTTGTCCCTTCCATTAATATATCTATTTTTAAAGCAACATCAGATGATTTTTATGACTGCTGCTTTATAATGCAGTTTGAAATGTGGATGTGCTAGTCCACTTTCATCCCTATTTCTTTTCATAATTTCCCTTGATAACTCTAGATATTCTATTTTTCCAGACAGATTTTGTTGTTATTTCATCCAGTTCGGTAAAAGATTCCTTTGTTAATTTGATTGGTATGGTATTAAAAATATAGATTAACTTTAGTAGTGTTGTTATTTTTCTTATATTGTCATGACCTAGATGTGAACACAATGTTGCTTCAGCCTTTTTTTTCTTTAAAATTTTTTTACTTTTTGTTTACAACATTCAGTTTCACAATCCCTTGACTTTTAAATTTTCTCCCTCTCCCTCCCCTCTCCCCTGCCCCCCATGGAGGCATGCAATCCAATATAAGTTCTACAAATACCTTCACATTAAATATTAGTCAAGTTGTAAAGAAGGATTGAAGGAATGAAAAATGAGAAAGGAGGGGCAAAAGAAAACACAGAAGAGAGCAAGTATTTTGCTTCAATCTGCATTCAGACTCTGTAGTTCTTGCTCTGGATGTAAATATCCCTTTCCATCATGAGTCTTTTGTAGTTGTTTTCTAACCTTGTATTGCTGAGAGGAGCCTAGGCTATCAGAGTTAGTCGTCACACATACGATATGTCTGTAATAGTGTACCAAGTTCTCCTGGTTATATTCTCTTCACTCATCATCAGTTTATTTAAATCTCTCCAGGTTATTATGAAGTCTGTCTGCTCCTCATTTCTTATAGCACAATAGTATTCCATTACATTCATATACCATAACTTGTTTAGCCATTCCCCAATTGATGGGCATCCCCTTGATTTCTAGTTCTTTGCCACCACAAAAAGAGCTGCTATAAATATTTTTATACATTGGGTCCTTTTCCCACTTTTATGATCTCTTTGGGATATAGCTGTAGAAGTGGTATTGCTGGGTCAAAGGGTATGCAATTTTTTATAACCCTTTGGGCACAGTTCCAGATTGCTCTCCAGAATGGTTAAATCAATTCACAACTCTACCAATAATACATTAGTATTCCAATTTTTCCATATCCTCTCCAGGATTTATCATTTTCCTGTTTTGTCATCTTAGCCAATCTGACCAGTGAGATGTGGTACCTCAGAGTTGTTTTGATTTGCATTTCTCTAATTAGTAGTGACTTAGAGCATTTTTTCATATGCTCATAGATATCTTTAATTTCTTCTCTGAAAACTGCCTGTTCATAAAGTTGACCATTTATCAATTGGATAATGACTTGTATTCTTATAGATTTGACTCAGTTCTCTTTATATTTTAGAAATGAGGCTTTTGTCAGAGACACTGGTTGTAAAAATTTCTCTAGGGTTACGTTTCCTGTACTGGGTCAGTTTTCATGTCAAAGGCTCTTTTCTATTCCTTTTTTTTTTTTTTTTGTCTTTTTGGAGGGGGGACCAGTGCAATTGGTATTAAGTGACTTGCCCAAGGTACCATGGCTAGTAAGTGTTAAGTGTCTGAGGCTCTATTTGAGTGCTGGTCCTCCTGACTCCAGGGCCAGTGCTCTATTCACAGTGCCACCTAGCTGCCCTGGCTCTTCTCCATTCTGTATTTCTCACCGGGAAAGAAGCAAATTTTCTAACCCTTTTGAAAAACCATCTGTTGTCATGGTGGCATATGGTAAGTTTTGCAAGATAGATAATTTTGAGGTGCAGGATAATTTCTCTTAACTTTTCAGCATATTGCATTCCAACCACTGCCTTTGACTTTTAGTTCTTGTTGAGTAGGCTTATAAAATCTGAATGAATGATTCTTGATAATATTAAGTTGCTTTCTCTTTGCTATTTCTTCAAAGTCTTTTTGATAAGAAACTCTAGAAATTGGTGACTGTATTTAGTTAAACTTGGAATTCTCCTCTTTCAGCCTCCTGTGAATTATATTATGAGAGAAATGTCCCCTCTTTGAGTGTAGAAATTGTAGGTTTTATTATGCTTAAGCACAGTTTCAGGAATAAAAAAAAATAACCCCAAGCAAAGATTAGGATTTTAAATAGACTTTTTATAGACAAAATTACATCAGAGTGACAGAGAAATTCTTTTACATATTGCCATCTCATATATTCTTTTAGGTTATCAAAATTAAAAAAGATTCATAATCCTTTGCTTCCTTAAATTTCATTAAAATTGAACAAACTCAGTTAAACAGAATCACAATCTCATACATCCCCTAATTAAACAGACTGTAGGTAAAGGTTCAGTTACAGATTAAACTACATTTAGAGGGTTCACAATGGGTGGATTGAGAGGGGAGACTTATGCCTTTATGCCCCTTCCTCAGATAAAGTAAATCAAATTACTTGGTGAAGTCTTGACTCTTTTTTTCTTCTTATATGAGGAATGTTTAAGGTCTTAAGTAAATTTCTACATCTTTGGAACAGGTTTCAGTGAGACCCTCCCCAAATAATGAAAATTAATAAAAGAAAATCGAAGGTGAAAAATTATTATTGCAATTGTATTGATTTTCTGGAATTTGGTATCGGACTCTGTTTCATCACATTTTGAGGGAAACCAACAATTTCCAGATTGTTTCACCAAGTTCTGCAGTCAGTGTCTATTGCTTTGCTTTCCAGTTATTTAAAAGTTTTCAGTTTTAATATTTTTTTTAAGTTTGCTCTGTCATTTGTTCTTTCATCCCTGCCTTTTTTATTCTGCCTGTTTCATTTTGTTATTCAGTCCTGTTTTGAGATTTTTCAACATTCCTTCTACAAGTTCTGATGTTCTTCATTTTTAATTCCCTTTAGCATTCTTATTTCTGTATTTTTATAGATGTCATAAGAGAATCTTTCAGTGTTTATTACCAACATTTCCTTAAAGCAGCAAGTCACACAACTAGCTAGAGCTCGCAGAATTTATCTGACATCAAACTTTAGCTCAAATAATTAAGTGGTTAGTGATGAGAGAATTTCTGGCTCAGCTTTATTACCTCATTTTATTTAAGATGAACATGTCAAATAAGTAGCTCCAGGATTGATGGTTCAGGTTATACTGCAAATTCTAGCTTTATTGTTGTACTTCTCCATCTGTCTGTTTTTTGATATGTAAATCTTTATATTCCCTTTTGTCCCCCTATATTTGTCCTACCTATATAACTAAGATCTGTGTAAAGTTGTTAAAACTGATGCTGAGGCCCACTGTTTTTTGTATACCATGAATCCATGCTTTGAGCATATAATAAACTGGTTTATGTATGTTAATAATTATCATTGGCAGTAGTACCTGTCAATGAATTTTTATATCATGGTTTTATTTTCCTTTATACACAGTGTAAATATTCTAGCCTCTCTGGAGATTCCTGTGGCAGGAGACAGTTTATTAAATGTTTACTATGGGGGCGGCCAGGTAGCACAGCGAGTAAGAGCACCAGCTCCAATGTCAAATCTGGGCTCAGACACTTAGCACCCACCCAGAAACACTTGGCCGTGTAACCTTGAGCAAGTTACTTAACCCCAATTGCTTAGGGGTGGCCAGGTGGCTCAGCGAGTAAGAGCACCGGCTCCAGTGTCGGGATGACCTGGATCAAATCCGGGCTTAGATACTCAGCACCACATCCAGAAATAACTGGCCATGTAACCTTGAGCAAGTTACTTAACCCGATTGATTTAAAAAAAAAATGTTTACTATGTGCTGAACTCAGGATATAAATCCTACCCTCGAGGAGCCTACATTCCTTTAATTTTATTTTTTCAACAAAAACATCTAGTATGAAGGTATGATCGAATATTTAACCTGAAGCCTTTGTCTTGTGGGGCCATTTAATAAAAATGTCCACAAATGAAGTCATTTTAAAATAAGTTTCTCTCATCTCAGTATTTCTCTCATCTCAGTATTTAAGTTTCTATCTTTTTCTGGGGCCTGCGAAACTAGCTTTCTATAGAACTTTACAGGGAGCAGAATCATAACAATGTGTCACCACCTTATCTCTTACAGGTGGATTTTTCCAACATGGTGCTTGTTTGAATTAAAAAGGACTTAAATTGTGCAATTATCAGGTTTTCACCTTTGGAGATGGCATCAATTGCCTAGAAGTAGTGAGACACTTCAGTTTTGGCTATTATAATAATAGGAACTGTATTAATAACTTCTGAGAATGTAGAGCTTTTCAATTAACTAGGTCTTTCACAATTTACAGAACACTTGAACAGAAGTATAGCTGGAGAAACATTGGCCTGAAACATGAGACACATATTCTAGCCCTGAATCTAACACAGTAGGTTGCCTTGACCAACTCTGTTTTCCTCTCTCTGGGCTTGCTTCCCACATCTGTCAAATGAAAGGGTTGAAGACAGAATATATTAGCTTATGTCACAAGGACATGTGACATAAGGGGTCTGGCATGTGATCAGTAGATTCTTTCAGTAGACATTTCATGGCTCTAGGGATCCACAGTCCATCCTATCTGATTCTCAGGTCAGGTACTCTAGTGACTCTATGGTCCCCTTCTAACCTGAACATTCTAGTCCCTTTCAATTTTTTCCATTTTATGATTTTCTATCTTATCACTTTGGGTTCTGCATCCAAGGCAGACAGGGAAGATCGTCATTTTGGTTGTAGTTTGATACCTGCAATTGCTTGTTGTCACAAAAATGAGAGGGAAGTAAATGCCTATTATAATACATATGCTTCTAAAAACTTACATTAAGAAGCCTCCACCTCCCATTCACTCATGAAACAGTCCCCATTTCTCTCCTCCAGGAGCCTATATTCTAATGGGGCAGACCACATACAGAAAGGAGCAGACGAAAGGAGGATCTGACAGGAAATGAAGGAACCCAGTGCGGAACTTGGAATGAAGTCAGAGTCCACACATAGAGGGTTCAGGAGGAACTTACCATTGGGAGATATTCCAAATTAAAACAAACAGAAGGATTAGGAGATTCTTGGGTGAGGAGATCTGAATACTGAGGGAAGTTTCAGAATGAACCAGCAGGAACAGGGATATGGTTTTGAAGTCTAAGAAAGTCACGAACAGAACTGGGATGAGAGTAAAGGTATGACCATTCTACCCTTTAGAAGTGCTTTTGTTGTAACCTTATTTTTTTCCTTTACTGCATTGGGGCCCTTTGAGCTTATTCATTTCTTTGAGATTTCTGTTAATTCTCTTACTGTCTCTTTCCTGTTAAGATTTGTTGTGGGAAGAATATTTTCCCCATTGAATTAATGGATAGACTCCTATGGAATAAATCTCTCACAGTGTAAAAATTTAGAGGTAAAAACCTAGGTTTTATTATGCTTAAGCACAGGTTCAAGAAGTAAAAAAATAACCCTGAATAAAGATTGGAGTTTCTGACAAAGCTGTAAGGGAAAATTTAAACCAGAGAGATAATTTTTTTTTAAAAACATATAATAATCTTTAAAAGATCACGTAGACCAAGTCAAACAGATTTGTTATCTCATGCTTCCTTCAATTAAGGTTGAGCAAACTTAAGTTAGAACAAATTAATAAGCAGACTAAGTTGTAGATTTAAACACCGAGTTTTAAAATCCTACTTAGAAAACTACATGGCTACATTTTAAAGTCATAATGGGCTAATTAAGAGTAGGAGATTTACGTGTCACAAAGGTAACCAAAGGTTCAGAGCCAGAATCCTTTCCACAGAGTTAACTAAATCCCCCTGGGAAGGTTTAAAATGTTTATAGATGCTTTATTCTCTCTTTTGGCTTATTATTTCAGAAATGTCAAAAATCTTCATTCAGTAATATCATTCCATGAGTTGGGTTTTTAGCCAGATGAAAGTTAATATTAACAGGAGACAGCCAGAAATGACGTAATAAAATAGAATAAAAGGAAATATAGAATTCTCATAAGGTTCTTTCCCCTTCATTTTTTTTTTTGGTCACTCTTTTATTTGATGCATTTGTTATTGTTTTGAAATGGTACAAGAGACCCAGACTTAGTTGTAACCAGTTTCACAGACATTTTGTCCAAATGTTTCTGCAATATCTACATCTTTCCCTTTCTCTCAATTCACACGGTTAACACCGTAATTCAGAACCTCAGCACTTCTCACCCAGACTGCCTGTTAACTTACCTCCTTCCTTATAGGTTTTCCTAATCTGTCCTTAACAAAATTTCCAAATTAATTTTGAGGCACTGGACTAGGTCATTCACCTCTTCATAAACTTTCAGTACTTTCCAATTACCTATAAGATAAAATACTCCTGATGATCTGAATCCAACCCAGTACCTGTAATGCCAATAAAATATTTACAGCATCCACGATCATGATAAAGACCGTGACTAAATATTCCTGCATGGTAGTTGATTGCAAAATAGAACAAACTCTCCATATAGAGGACAGAAGCAAAGCATTTATTTAGACACCAGAAAACCAAATCCCCAAACCAGTAAGCTGATTCCATCAGAGTAGTTAAAGAAATTAACAAACTGTAACAACACAGAGAGCTACAGCATTCTTTAGCCTTCCCACAAACCAATATAAGATTAATATTTACTCACTAGCGTATCTGACTCCTTGCCTGAGAGTCCTCTACCCCAGGGGTCTGGTCTAGCTCTGATTCCCAGCTTCCTGTGGGCTCTACTCTACCCTTCAGCAAATTCCCATTCCTATTACAGTGCCTCTATTTCATATTACTCCTTTGAAGCAGTCCAACCTTCTGCCAAACTAGACTGTTTCCTGAACCTGATATGCCATCTCCTACTTTTTTGTTCTTACATGCCATCCACCATGGCATTTTCACTGACTTTCAGAATGATTTTCTTCCTTTATGCATTAACCTAGGTACAACTTCTTTCTTGAAGCCTACCCTAATTCTTTTAGCTGAGAACATTCTTTCCTTCCTTAGATTTTTCTAGAGCAATTTGGAGCTCTTTTCACTACCTTCTCAATAAAATATAAGCTTCTTTAGGATATTGACTATTCATTTTTTTAAACCTTTGTATCCCCAGTTTCTAGTGCTGTGTCTTATACCTAGTATCAAATTAGTTACTGTTCTGTGCTTTGCAAACCTTAATGTTCTACCCAGGTTGTCCTAGCTGCTCTAGCTAATTGCTAGCTATTTCTTTTATCATTATTGTTGTTGTTACCACCTAGGATGTACTTCAGAAATGGTTGAATATTAAATAAATTAGTGGTGAGACTAATCCTTTGAATTTTTCATGTGTATCATTCCATCTTCCAAAAGCTACACTTGCAGACTATTTGATGACTTGGAACTGTCTTGAATTTTCTTCCCTGACTCTTGAACTTTAGTATCATAGGATCATAGATGAAAAGCAGGGGCAGTTAATATTTTTTTTTTGTTATCATGGACCTCTTTGGCAAACTAGTGAAGCCTATGGAACCCTTTTCAGAACAATTTTTTTTAATATATAAAAAAACCATATATAAGGTTGCCAAGGAAACCAGTTATATTAGAATTCAGGAATTGGACTACTTTTTAAAAACAAATTCCTGGATCCCAACTTCAGAAGCTCTGATTTAGAGCATGAAGGGATTTTAGACCTCGTTTTATAATTGAATAAACAGGGGCCCAGAGCTTGTGTGACTTGCCAGACATTATCTATAATGCCCAGGTTGGAGCTTACAAGGTTTAGTTTTCTCTCTTCCTTATGAAGAATTATTTGTTCTTGTTCTGTTGCTGTAGTCCTTTGAGATCATACTCTGTTCTCCTTTTTGGTTGTAGCCATCATAGACATAATTCTGTCCCAGCATATGGAAAAGTAGTAAGTAGCAGTCAAGATTTGAACCTGGAACCTCTGACTTTGTAAATCTAAATCTCTATAACACCCTGCCTGATTAGACTATTATTATTTAGTTTATTATAGAGGTTTTGCTTATGTTTAAGTCTTCCATTTTTATGAATTTTTCATATCTGCCCTCTTTTTATTCCTTACAGGCAAATTTGGTATTAATGTCAATATATGGTACTACTGTGTACATTGTTTATTATATACAGTGTTGTTAGGGGCAAAACCTGCAACTCCTCATCAAGTCTGACAGTCCACAAGAAGGGCTTTGGCGTTTTCTGTACCTGTCACCTTTTCTTTTTGATGAATCAATCAGTTGCTGATCTTTAACACTTTTTCTTTTTAATGTCCTATAAACTTTAAAAGCTAACTTTTTTCTTCTTCTTTTTCAATGTGTCCTACTCTTCCCCTTCCTTGTTTTCTTTTTCTTATATTTTAGTCTACTTTTGACTCCTATACCCTGAGGAGATAGAGGATAGACAAGTCTTTACAGAATTTGAATATTTTCCCAATCAGAATTGTAGTTTGGGTTGGAAGAAATTGTTCTAGACTGTGCCCATAGCCTAAATTTTGAAGCCTGATTTACATAATTACAGACCCTTCTCTTTTTTCATGCCTTTAGTCTTTGATACTATATACTTTGCTTTCTAGAATGGTGCATATGAAGCAGCCAGACTTTGGGAGAACATGAAGAAGTTGGAAGAATGCAGAGAAGAGGCGTATCATATGACTCATGATGGTACGGAAGTCTTAGCATAAGTCTTTTATATGGAACGGGACTTGTTTACTCTGGAGATTTGAACCATAACCTCTTGTCTCTTTTAGGCTATTTGAAACTTTGGCAACTTAGCAAGCCTTCTTTTGGTGCTTATGATGCCATCTTTGTGGATGAGGCCCAGGATTGTACTCCAGGTGATAAATATAGGAAACAAACCTAAAATAAGTAGAAATGAACACTATCCCTCTCTCTGTCTCTCTCCTTCTCCATGTGTACATACAGGCATATATGTGTATGTGTATTTATATATACACATGTGTATGTATAATTGCTGTGTATACATATATATGTGTGTGAAATCACAGTTTACGGTCATCATTCTCTCTCTGACACTGACAATAGATGTACAGTCCTGAACAATTCTTTTGAACTTTTTAGGCCTTGGTTTCTTCATCTGTAAAATGGGCATCATAACACTTTGTAAATCCTAAAGACCTTCCCACCCCCATTTTTATGAAGTGCCATGGTATGTAGTAGTATTCTGAACTTAAGAGAGTTGACACTTGGATTTGAATCCTGGCTCTTACCCTTTTTAACTATATAAGATTCACTGACTCTAAGCCTCAGTTTACTTTTCTATAAAATGGTACCTGCTTCATAGAATTGTTCCGAGGAAAATTTTTTGTAGAAGACCTAAAACAGCCATATAAATATGTATGATTATCCATGCTTACAAAGGAAACAGCGATATAAATCATCCTAAAACCATTTGTGTTCTACTTTGAAGTATATCATGTAAAGATAAATATGCTTATCTTCTTACTTATGTTTTTGCTTCAATTAGCATTATTAAAATATATCTGCCTTCCCTAAGAACCAGTCAGCTGATGGTAAAGGGTCACTAATCTTAGGATGAAAATTTTGTCACAGATAATACCCATGTGGATTATGTGAATGTACAATGTGCATGCACATGTGAATGTAGTTCTCTGAGGGATCTTGTTGGTTTCAAATTGGGATAAAACAGGCAGAACGCATTGGCTTGTTTTCTAAGGATATCTGTGCTTAGTGAACGTTTGCGTCATTGCACATTATCAGCATATATAGAGAACAGTTTATAGTTGTAAAAGATATGTTACTGATAAACTAGATGAATGCTAGTAATAGTTTTAGTTTTGATTTATTTACTTAGTCCTCAAGAGAAGGGAAGACATCTGTAATGCCCTGGCTGGAGCTTACAAGATTTAGTTTCCTTTGTTCCTTATAAAGAATTATTTGTTCTTATTTTATTGACTGTAGTCCCTTGAGATCATACTTTTTTCTCCTTTTTGGTTGTAGCCATCATAGACATAATTTTATCCCAGCCATGTGGAAAAATCTTTGTAGGGGACCCACACCAACAGATCTACACCTTTCGGTATGCTATTAATGCCCTTTTTGCAGTGCCACACACACATCTCTTCTATCTCACGCAGGTAAGAACTTTCCCTGCTCTCAAAGTGTCGTTTTTGTTTTTTGAATTGTGCTTTCCTCACTTAAGTTACATGCCTGAAACGTGTGCCCGAATCTTAGATTCTAGACCACTCTTTCTGTTTTCTTCCTTAAGGGCTGCAGAAATCCACTTGAGTACCTTCTCTGCATTATTTGGGCCTTCTAGGGAGGGATGTGTTAGATACAACCTGTATGACTCATTGTAGCTTTCTCCTCTGTATACCTAACATCAGCCTTCCTGTACCTGGAGGTTCAGTGGTGTTAAGAAAGGAACTGGGCTCTGGAAGTACTAGGAGCCAATCATAATCCACTGTCATAACTTTCTTTTTGATATGACATATTCAGCCCTACTGAGTCGTCTATAAGCCATAGCTCCTGCTTTGGCTTGTTTGTTGTCGCAGTCACTTTAGGCATTTCCCATGGGTTCTTGTGTGACCCATTATAAGATAAGATATTGTTCATCTTCAGGTATGGCGTAGCTCAATCAGTCAAACACTGAATTTAGAACCAAAACTTTTTGAAGTAAGCATTTTTTATTCAATCACAGAGAAGCTTCCAGGATTGTAGCTAAGATTTAAAAAGAACCAGTCTGTCAGGCAGATCCTGAAGCCTCCAAAATTTTTATTTCAACAGGCATTTATTAAGAATGCTGTGTGCTCTACATGGAAGATACAAAAATAACACAAAGCTTGTGTGCGCGCGCACGTGTGTATGTGTATATGTGTTTGTGTTTTGGGATGACACACTAGTAACTGTAATAAAAGTTATAATGACATAAATAAACAGAAGAGGACCTATATAGAGGAATAAGAAGATTCTTTTAGTAGGTTAGAGGAAGGTATTAGGGAAAGCTTCATGATGGTAGCATATTTATAGTAGTTGGACTTAGGGGAATGGTGAGCATAAAGGGAAGAAGTCATGAGGGCAGGGCGAAATTGGAAAACAGCAATAGCCTAGGTTGGCTAGAACATAGCATAGATGCATGGCATTTGGTAGTGATGGATATGAATTGTCCTGAAGTTGGGGGCAAGGGGACTTCTCAGATGCCTTCAGATTTATATGGCCCTGTATCAGAGCCATATAGCAAACTGATACAGACGTGAATTCTTGAAAAAGGCAGAGAACAGAGCTGTGTCAGCTATCTGGTATGATATGCAGGGGTGGTTTTTAAAGTTCTTAGCTTTTTAAAAATTTGTTACAGATTTCTTGGGCAGTCAGAAAATTGTTTTCAACTACATAAAATAAATAGGATTACAAAGGAAATCAATTAAATTGAAAGAAAGATGTAATTTTTTCCATCTAAGTTCATGGGTCTCCCCTGAAATTAATCTGCTTGGATTACTTGGGAATCCTAGGACCCTAGGTTAAGAGCCCCTAGTCTAGAGAAAGGTAGATAGAACATAAAAGGAGAATGTTGCTGTAGTGCTTATATGAGAACAGGTCCTTAACCAAAGTTAGAGAAGCAATGTAGCTTAGTTGAAAGAACACACCCAGGGGAGCAGAAGTTCTAGATTCAGATTCTGCTTCTAGTATCTACTACATATGTGACCTGGGGCAAGTAATTTAATATATGGGTTTCAGTTTGCATATCTGTAAAATGTGGGGGTTAAGCTCAATAGCCTCTAAAATCTATGCTTCTATGATCTGACTCTACTTCTATAATCTTATGACATCAAGATGAAGGAATGTAGGTGAGAAACATAATGGATAAAATTAAAAGAACTTGGTTGGTTCATAGGGGAGGGAGATGGGAGATGTCAAAAAATCATAACATCACAGTTTATGCCAGTCATTTTGTACTCCTTCACCTTGCCATGCCTCCCCATCTCTATCTCCAGCCCAATGAATCCCTTCTGTAATATCCTATAACATCTCCAACTTTCTTAAGGTTTGACAAATAGCCAGAATTTGAACTCAGGGCTTCTGATTCCATAGCAAACATTATTTCCACTGTACCATACTGCCTATACCCAGATTCTACTTGAATTTCTTCAGTGATTGGGAACTTACTATTTCATGAAACATTTTTAAATGGATCTGAGGTTTCAATCCTGGATGATTAGGAGAATGATATTTGAAATATTTAAAAACACTATTAATAGTTTGTTGGGAGATAACATAATAACCAGATTCTAGTTAGAACCCATCATCAACTTCATGTTTGAAGACTTTCCAGCATGCTAGAGCATTCTTCTGGCATATAGTCAGCTAAGTGGTACAGTGGATAGAATGTTGAATCTGGATTCAGGAAGACCTGAATTCAAATCCTGCCTTGGACACTTGATAGTTCTGTGAACCTGGGCAAGTCTCTTAATCTCTTCTTGCCTCAGTTTCCTCATTTGTAAAATGGGGTTAATAGCAACTGCTTTCCAGGGTTTTTGGAAGGATCAAATTTGTAATGCAATCAACAAATCATAAAGCACTATGTAAATACTGGTATAGATTCAGAAAATCTAGAGTCATTTCCATGTCATGTTTAGATATGATTGGTAGGACTTTAGTGGAAAATGGATCTAGTGGTGGATTGCCTATCTTTTGGAGGAAGACCGGTCTTTCTAAGGTTACTCTTTGCCTTGATTATATTAGTGAATTTGTCAGCTATCACAGCCTTCCAAAACTTACCAACTATATGATAAAAGGGTTATTATGACCACTAAAGGAATCATAGATCCTTGAAGTACTAAATGGTAAATTTGAGTACAGGTAGTTTTATTTTAAAAACAATTTCTGAATATCCATTCCAGATAGGGTGAACAGAAATTATGTTTAGCAAAGCAAATGAGTTCAGTTAAGTAACATACTAGTAATTATTATCCTCCTTTAAATGCTGAGAATTCTAGTGCATTTCTTAATTAGGATTAATTTACTGTTGATGTCACTGACTGTTGTATGCTAGGATGCAGCCACTAAATCCTTTGCCCTCTTGACTCTTCTCAACAGAGTTTTAGGTTTGGTGCTGAAATTGCTTATGTGGGAGCCACTATCTTGGATGTTTGCAAGAAAGTCAGGAAGAAGACTTTGATTGGAGGAAACCAGAAGAGTAAGATTCTAGTTCCTCTGGTTTATGGGTTCTAAAAATTAATTTTTTTCATTACCATACAATATGATACATGTTTCTCTCTCAAAAGGTAGCATTAGAGGCAGTTCAGAAGGACAAGTTGCCTTGTTGTGCAGAACCAATGCGAGCGTATTTGATGAAGCAGTACGGGTGACAGAAGGGAAAGCTCCCTCAAGAATATATTTGATTGGGGTAAGAGTGAGTTTATTTTGACTGCTTCATGCTCTGAAACTTTTCAGAGAAACATACTTTCTCCTATGAGAGGAAAATACCTGGCACAAGAGATCTAAATTGATTAGCTGAATTATGGAAGGAAATATTTATTTGACTGTTGGATATTTTAGTTGTTGACCTCTTCCATTTGTCAGTTAGGTGGCAACGTGATGGAAGTTTCTACTACTTAAGGGACCAGATTATGTTGATTAAATATTGAATCTCAGTGACTGAAGGACCTTTCTGTACCTACTGTTTTGAAAATGTAGGCCCTCATCTCACATGTGCACTTCTTTTTTTGTATCTCCAACTGTTTGTTGTCATTATTCATTGCTATGGAATTGATCAGGATGACTACACATAACCCAAAAGCATTACTGTAATCTACTGGATAGACTTTTGAATTGAGGATTTGGAAGCTAGAAGATTTACACTGCTTTTGACTCTGTGTGCCATGGGACAAATCAGGTCTATTAAGTATCTATAAAGCATATAGCAGTATCTTTCTTTTTTCACAGGAAATTTGGGAAGATTAGGTTTCTGAAGGGAAGTTGCTATGCCATATAAATTCAAAACACTAGTATTTTCCAAGTTTTTTATATTCATCATAATAAAAATAATACTTTTTAAATGTTACACATACTGAACATTGTGCAAAATCCAATTGATTTCTTCCCTTCCTGACTGTTCATAACCCAACTGACTATACCATATGTTATGGAACTTGATTATATAATTTGTTGTATAGTCCCTTATATTTTCTAATTATTTTATGTATATGGGTTTTGTTCCCTGAGAAAATTGTGAGTTCCTTCAGGACATAGACCTTGTAATAAACTTCTTTTGTATCCTTTACGTGATAACATGGCAAGTGCTGTAGCTTGTGATTTGGGTTAGGTCAAAAGAAGCTTTACTTAAAAACATTTAGCTATGGGAAATTTTATACCCTCCAGAAAGCAACTTGTTTTTGTCTCCAGTTAGCCTTGCAAATGGTGCTGGATAACTTATTACATTCTGTGGTTGCCCAGCAAGTAGAACAGTTCAAAATGTTGTTGTTCAGTTGTAGGGCAGGCTGAACCTAGATTCTGAGAAGGATATGTGGCTGTTTTAGCCAAAAATGGTTTGTGTCTACAGAGAAGGAGGACACAATGCCTTTCTTTCTGGGCCTCTACATCATCTAGCATTATGGAGCACATAGTAAGTATTCAGCAAGAGTTGAATTAAATTTAATTAAATGGATCTAGGCCCTGCCTATTTGGAGTTTATCTTTTAAAATGAAATACAACACAAGATTTCTCTAGCAGTACCTTCCTAAAGACGTAATGACAAATGCACATATTTTTAAATAATTATTTACCTTACCATTCATATTTACATTGTGCCAGCATATGTTCCTAGAAAGTAGGTTCCTTTAACTAATTAGAAAACAAAGGTATAGGGGTTTGAGGACTTAACTACTGCTACTGTTGCCTCCTGGGGAATGTCAACTATTCAACATGGAGGCGGTGGCCACTAACCTGGAAGTGCTGTTCCAGAAAGCAGAATCTGATCTGGATTACATTCAGCACAAGCTGGAATTTGAAGTCAAGAAAAATCCTCCTGATGATTTGTCAGGAGAAAGGAATTGTCAGTCATGAAGTCTTGATACAAGACTTTGTGTGCCCAGTTGGAACAAGTTGCTGTTGAACAGAAAGAGTCTATGAACTGTATTCGTGCTACTTTGAATAATACCGTGAAAATGGTACAACAACTAGAGCGACACGCAGATCTGGAGTTGTCACCTCTGACTGAGGAAGAGCAGACTGCAGTACAGCAAGTACAGTCCCATTCAACTTGCATAAGACAACTCGAATGTAGTTTTCCAGCATGAGTGTTTTCACTTTGGTTGAAGTTTCCATCACCTCAGACAGAACTCTACTGAATATGAACAAATTCTACCAATGAACAAATGATACAGATGAATGTGAAAGCCAAGAGCCTAAGCTATGGACTCAGAAAGCACTGAAGTTAAGAAAAATGGAAATAGTAAAATGGACAAGGCAGATTAAAGACAAAGGGTCTCTTTTCATTTTGATGCATTGAAATGAGCATTATCTACTCCTGTGCCAGGAAGCTGTTATTTTGACAGTGATGATATGGTGATAAATGTATTTTGAGAGTTGCTTGTGCTGTATTAACTATTTGTAATAAGTGTTCCTTTAAAACTAAAAAAAAATCTGTAAACCATCTAAGTACTATTTTTAACTGTATCATGTTTTACTTTTGTATCCTGGGAATTAATCTAAATTCTCTATTCAGTGAAGTAGAGTGTTTCTTTAGAGCTTCAAGTCAGAAGTTTTTTGAGAGTTTAGTAGTGAGATCATTTCCTAAACTTCTGTATTTGAGAAGTACATTTAACCTCCCCAGCCTTAGTTTTCCCCTTTAGGAAACTGAAATTTAGTTAATTTTATCTATTTCCCAAGAATGAAGGAAATATTGTATCCACAGACAAACAAATTCCTTAGGGGTAGGATTTGTCAGCACGTGAAGTTTTATTGTCATTGCTTGATTTTAAAATGTGTCTAGATATGATAATTTAAACTCAATTTTTTTCAAATGCCTGCTTTTATTTTCTTAACCTGATAAAGATAAAATAGATGGTGTCCATAGTGGCTCCATGAACTCATATGAGAAGAGAAATATTAATGTGTGTTTTGAGAATTAAGAGTACAATGTAATTTTCATGGGAAAAGCTGAAGAGCTTTTTGCGTGTTTCCTTTTACTATTTTACTTGGTGTGCTGTAATGATACTATTACTCTTTGGTTTCCATGATCCCGGTGGTCATTTTAAGTATTTTATTTCAGTGCTTATTTCAGATTTTATATATAGATCCATTAAGTTTATCATGTCGTGGAAGTGCAATACTCATGCTAATTAATATGATTGTATTGGATTTGTTAAGTTAAAATATTCATACCTTTAACAAGCAAAAAGAAAACAAAGGTACAGAACAGAGGCCTTGACTTTGCCAGTGCCTTTGAGGAGCTAATAGTTGAAGCAAAAAACCCAAATTGACCATCCCACGTTCTCAAATCTGTAGCATAACCCTGTAATAATTTTCATCCTTGACCTGCTTGTTGTTTTATGCTTTCATTATAGCTCAGGTTTGTTTCTGAAAAATCACTTTGTTTTAGAGTTTCAATATATTTGCTTTACTTAGTTCTACTTTTTAAATATCCAAACCTTCACATCTCCCAAAAACTTTTTCAGGGAACTAAATCATTTGGACTGGACAGATTCATTGATATTTGGGTCCTTCTTCAGTCAGATGAGGAGCAGAGGAAACGTGAGTACCCTGATGGTCGAAGTTCATCAGAATAAGTACTGGGGGCAAGAGATTTGAGTGTTATTCTATTGTATAGTATCTGCTTAACTGATTTGCTTTCTTCTGGAGAAAGGTTGTTCCTTTCTGATGACACTTATTTACTATGTTTTCAGAGAATTTGATCATTGACTTCAGATTCTTCTGAAGTATGATCTCTACTTGGTCTCTACTTTTCCTGTAGCAGAAAGAGTCTTAGATTTGAGTCCTAGTTCTGTCACTTGGTTTCTGTTGACATTGAGCAGAGCTTTTGTAGTTTCCTCATCTGTAATGAAACAATGGGGTTGGAACAGGCCTCTCAGGTCCCTTTCAAGTTTCATATCTTTTGAATGAGGCTATGAGAAGCAGCCATGGTACAGTAGAAAGAATGCTGGGTCTGGAGTCAGAGGACCTAGATTCAGTTCCTGCTTCTCTCATTTATTGCTTTTGTGACCTTGAGCAAGTCTCCTCTCCTTCCTATAAGTCCTTGTTTCCCTTCTTAAAACTCTTAGAACTTCTTGAAAAGTGTGACTCAGAATGCTTGTTTTTCTCCCTTGATACCATTTGAAGACAATAACATTTTTGCTTCTTCCTTTTAAAATGTTATCACTACATCATCAGATAACCCCTTCACAATTGCTCAAATGAATTTATCTTACTGGGTTTCACAAATACTTGTGTTTGCATTTCAGAGTTCCTGCTCAGCTTTGGTCTTTTCATCAAAGATGTTTGAAAGTCTTCTATTTCATTAAAGGTCCATTTTCCCCTGTAGACTCAGCTTTGCAGGGTAAGTTAGTCTTGGTTGTAAGCTTCTTTCTTTTGCCTTTTGGAATATTGTATTCCAAGGTTTCCTCTCATTTATAGTAAGTTATCAGGTGTTTTATTATCCTCACTGCTGTTCCTTGGTACTTTGAACTTCTTGTTGACTGCTTGCAGTGTTTATTCTTTGATATACAAACTCTGGATTTTGGTTATAACATTTCTCAGACTTCTCTTTTGGGGGCTCCTTTCAGGACATGGTTGGTAAATTATTTCTCTCCTTTGCTCTCTGATTCTATAATAGATTTGGATAGTTTCACTGGTGATTTCTTGAAATAAACTATCCAGGCTTATTATTATGATTTATTTTTTTGTAAACTATGACTTTTAGGGAATCCATTGATTTTTAAATTATCTCTCCTTGAACTGTTTTGCAGGTTACTGTTTCAGGTCAGTGTTTCTGATAATAGATACCTTGTATTCTGTTTTTTTCAAGTCTTGATTTTGTTATATTTCTTATTGTCTCATGGAGTAATTGATTTCTCTTTGTTTATTCTGATTTTCAGGAATTCTCTTACTTGGGCACTATATTTTCTAAACTGTTTACTTCCCTTTTAATTTTTCCTCCACAGTTTTTATTTCATTTTTTTAATATCTGACTTCGTTTTCTTTTACATACTTATTTAGCTGTTGTGAAAAATCTGCTTTTTCCTTTTAGTTTCTGCTTACAGTTGTTATAGAGTTACTCTTCCCTTGTAGTTTATATTTTTGTGTTTCTCTAGATCTGTTCTTCTCATAGCTGTCACCCTTTTGTAGGCCTTCATCACTTCATATCTGGACTAATGGCACTAATCTGGTTGGTCTCCCTACCTGAAGAGTCTCTCCACTCAGCTGCCAGATGTTTTTCTAAAGCACAGAGTTGATTATGTTACCACCTACTCGGTAAAATCCAGTGGACTCCTATTACTATTCCATCATCAAATATAAAATCTTCTGTTTAGTTTTTAAAGCTATCTACTACCTTCTCTTTCCTACCTTTATAGTCTTCTAGTACTTTATTTCTCCCATAACTGGAATGATCTCCTTCACTTCTACCTCATGACTCCCCTGGCTTCCTTCAAAGTTCAGCTCAAAAGCTTTTCCCTGGTCATCCCCTTCTTCATATACCTTCCTTCTGATATTACATCTGATTTATACTGAACATACTTTGTGTGTACATAGTTGTTTATATGTTGTTTCTCCCATGAGAATGTGAGCACCTTGAGGACAGAGGCCATGCTTTTACTTTTCTTTGGAACATACATAGTAAATCCTTAGCTTACTTAAAAGGCATTGATTATTTTATTGTCTATTCTATTCTTTCTAATAAAATGAGAAAGAATTTCATCGTAATTCTTTTGTTTTCTATATCTTCAGTTTCCTCAATTCTTCAGCCTTAGTTCCTGAATTGGTGGGGCTTTGTCCCAGGGCCAGGCTTTACCTTCTAATTACACTTTTGGGTAAGGTTGTCATCTCTGCTTTGTAATGACCTGAGTCATTTTGCTTCATCTTCTGACGTCTGCCTTCTGGAGTTTGGCTCTCTGGATCTTTGAAGTTCAGAACATTGGATCTTAAGGGCCTTTTCTGGTTCTTTAGGACAGAGTGCTGAAGACCTTGTAGCCCTTTGACCTGAGGCTTCCTCGTCTGAGTATTCCATCAGCTTCACTGGCTGCTGTTGCTCCTGGTGACTTTCAAGGTATCTCCACTGGAACTTTACCATGGGGGAAAATCTTCCAATTCTTGTTGCCTCCAGATACAGAGTCCCTTTCTCAGTTTTGGATAAGTCTAATAGAAAGATATACAAAGAGGAAAATCGCTACTGAATAATTTACTGAAAAAACTAGAACTAAAAGACATGACATCTTCCAAATAGAACTGCAAACTATATTTTTTCCAGATGGAACTTATAAAAATTGACAATATATTGGGGCACAGAGATACTGTAAATAAATATAAAAAGGCAGAAATAGTAAATGCATCCTTTATATATAGTAATGCATAAAAAAAGTAGTCAATTCAAGGATCATAAACAAAAAACACATGCTCAGATGAGCATTTAACAATGAAATCCAGAATTGAGCAAATTATAGAAATAGTTAATAATGATATAAAAGAAAGTGATGGGGGGATACAGCTAAGGAAATCTTCAGGGGGGGTCATATTACTATAAATATACATTAATAAACTAGAAAAAGAAAATTGAATATTCATTTAAAAAACAAGAACTAACAATCTAAAATTAGTATTGTATAGGAGATATAAAAATTAGATGATAAACTGAAAACAAAAAAATTTAATTTTAAGAACCTTAAAAACTAGTTCTTTGAAAGGACTTCTAAAATTGAGAACTTTAGCTAATCTGATTAAAAATAGAACAGAGAATAAAATCAACATAATAGCAAATTAGGAAGGTGAAATTTTAATAAAACCAGGGGAAATAAAAAGGTAATCTGAGCCTACTTTGCGCAATTGTATCTTAACAAAACAGAGTACACAAAAGAACCACAAAAACACCTTTAAAAATATAAAATACTCAAAATGACCAAATAAAGATTTTAAATAGTCCAATCTCAGAAAAAGGAATAGAAGGAAATAAGCATTTACATGGTCACTACTATGTGACAGACTGTCAAATATTATCTCATTTGATCCTCAAAACAACCATGCAAGATAGGTGCTATTATTATCTCCATTTTAAACTTGAGGAAACTGAGGCAAACATCTTAAGTGACTTGCCCAGGGTCACACAACTACTAAGTATCTGAGGTCAGATTTGAACTCAGGTCTTCCTGATTACAGGCCCTGCTCTCTGTCTTCTGAACCACCAACTCAGAAGAGTTATTTTCAGTCTTGTCCAACTCTTTGTGACCCTATTTGGAATTTTCTTGACAAAGATACTGAATAGTGTGCCATTTCCTTCTCCGGCTCATTTTACAAATGAGGAAAGAGAGGCAAATAGGCTAAATGACTTGCCCAGAGTCACACAGCTAATGTCTGAGGCAAGATTTGAACTCAGGAAGATGAGTCTTTCTCACTCCAGGCCCAGCGCGCTATTTCTGCATTACCTAGCTGCCTCCAAGAAGAATTACCAGTGAACAATAGTGGTCCTAAAAGATTTATAGGAAAATTCTTTCAATCTTTCAAAGAATAATAATGTACTTCACAAATTAGTCTCAAAAATTGAAAAGAGAGCGCCTTGACAAAAGCCTTTTATGAGATATAGTCCTAATATTTAAACTAAAGAAGAACAGAAGCAGAAGATTTGTAGATCAATGTTATTAATGAATGTTGATTAAAAATTTTAAAATAAATTTTAAATAAATAAAATTTTTAAATAAAATCATGTCAAACAGGCTGCAGTGATGTATCCAAGAAAACATTCATTATGATCTAGTGAGATTTATTCTGGGGATGTAAGGATGATTCAACATATGGAAAACAACATACTGACATAAAAAACCAAAACCATATGATTATCTGAATAAATGCAGAAAAAACCTTTGACAAAGTATAGGACTCATATATGCCAAAAACTTTACAAAGTGTAGGCATAGAGATCCTCTTTTTAATATCATAAAAATAATCTAAAACCAAAAACAAGTATCATGTGAAATGAGGATACACTAGAACTTTTTCCAATAAATACAGAATCCTCACTGTACCTACTTTTATTTGATATAGTTCTGGAAATGCTAGTGATAGCAATAAAGCAAGAAAAAGAAATTATAAACATAAAGATAGGTAAAGAAATTATAAAATCATTCCTATGTACAGATGATAGAGGAGTCAGCAAAGATACTGATGAAACACAATAGGTTCAACAATTCTAGGCTACCACATAAACTTTTAAAAATTAGTTGCATGTCTATATAATAACAAAAACCAAGAGGCAAAAATGGGAAGGCAAATCTCAAGCAATTACAAAATGCTTAAGGTATTTTGGGATCAACCTACCAAAACAACTAAAAGTCTTAAATAGACTTCAAATACAAAGTGCTTTGTAAAGAAATGAAACATTTAAAATGGCTGGAAGAATATTCCTCATGACTGTACTGTGCTACTTTAATAAAAATGACAATACTAGGAAAGTCAATTTATGCTTTTAATGCTATTTCATTCAAATTATCTAAGGGATACTTTATAAAACTTGATGAAATAATAACAATTCATTTGGAAAAATTAGATTGTCAAGGCAAGTAATGAAAAGAGGTACAGACAAAGGGAGGATAGAACTTCCAGATTGCAAACTGTATTATAAAATAGCTGCCATCAAAATTATCTGGTATTGGTTAAAAATTAAGAGGTAGATCAGTATTGCAAACTAGAAAAGGAAGTATCAAAAACATTGGAACTCAACCCTGTGTTTGATAAACTAGTAGACATATATTACTTAGGAACTTTTTTGATAAAATCTTCTGGGAAAATTAAAAAGAAAGCTGGCAGAAATTCAGCTTTAGCTAATAGGCTAAGCCATATTCCACAATACATTATAAATGGAAAGATTATTGTAATATTAAAGATCATACTATTAAAAAAAATTGGGGCAGCTAAAGTGGCATTGTATATAGAATCCTGGACCTGGAGTCAGGAAGACTCTTGAGTTCCCAAGTTCAAATCCAGCCTCATTCGTTGGGGGACCCTGAGCAAGTCACTTAACCTCTATGCCTCAGTTTCCTTATCTGTAAAATGATCTTGAAAAGGAAATGGATGATTTATATGGATTTACTTTATATCCTGCTGCTTTACTAAAATTACTGTTTTGACTAACTTTTTATTTGAATCTTTGAGATTTTCTATGTATTATCATCGTTTCGCCTTCAAAAAGAGTTTTATTAGCTCATTCCATATTCTTGCTCCTTTTATTTCTTTTTCTTATCTTATTGCTATGATTTCCAGTATGATATTGAATCATATTGGTGATAATGGGCATCTTTATTTCACACCTGATTGATCTTACTGTGAAGAATTCTAGCTTATCCGTATTACAAATAATGCTTCCTGATAGTTTTAGATAAGTGCTTTGTATCAATTTAAGGAAAAATTAATTTATACCAATATTTTCAAGTATTTTTAATAGAAATAGAAATGTGTTAGACTTTATAAAAGCTTTTTCTTCATCTGTTGATAGAATCATATGATTTTTAAATTGATATAATTGATTATGTTAATAGTTTTCCTTATGGTGAATCATCCCTGTATTCCTGGCATAAATCCCACTTGATTATAATGTATAATCTTTGTATTATATTGTTGTAATTTTTTAGCTAGTATTTTTCTTTAGGATTTTTGCATCCATATTCATTGATGGAATTGTTTTATAATTTTCTTTCTCTGTTTTTACTCTTCTTGGTTTAGGTCAGTATCATATTTGTTTCATAAAAGGAGTTAGGTAGGACCTCTTCTTTACCTATTATTCCAAATAATTTATTTAATACTAGAATTAGTTGATCTTTAAATGTTTGATAGAATTCACTTGTAAATCCATCTGGTCCTGGTGATCTTTTTCTTAGGAAGCTCATTTATATTTTCTAATGAAGCAATAAAAATAGTTAGTAGTCATATGAAAAAAATGCTCTAAATCATTATTGATTAGAGGAATGCAAATTAAAACAGCCTTGATATCATTTTATACCTGCCAGAATGGCTAAAATGATTGAAGAAGGAAAGTAACAAATGTTGGAGGGGATGTGGAAAAATTGGGACACTAATTCATTGTTGGTGGAATTATAAACCGATCCATCCATTTTGGAGAGCAATCTAGAATTTTGCCCAAAGAATTATTAAACTTTGGCCCAGCAATACCAATGCTAGGTCTATTTCCAGAGATAATTAGGGAAAAAGAAAAGGAACTTTTATGTTCTAAAATTTTTATAGCAACTCTCTTTGTGGTGACAAAGAAATGGAAATTGCAAGGATGCCCATCAATTGGGAAATGGCTGAACAAGTTGTGGTATTATGATTGTGATAGAATACTACTGTGCTATAAGAAATGAGGAGCTCAATGATCTTAGAAAAACATGCATGAGTAATGAAGAATGAAATGAGCATAATCAAGAGAACATTGTGTATAGTAACAGCAATATTCTTTTAAGAATAACTGAGCAAATAAGTAATTTTGACTATTATAAATATCCAAATTAAATGTAAAGGACGTATAAAGAAAGATTCCATCTTTCTCTATCCAGAGAAAGAACTAATAGATATGTATAGAATAATTTTACATGTTTGTAAAATTATGTATTTGCCTATTTGTTATCTAAGGCAGAGGGAGAGAGAGGAAGAAAAAAGTTCACATGATAACTTTATTATATTTTTAAAAGGAATAGCAAGTTGTACATAGATTTGCTGTTTCATGTGTAATCATCTTTTTTATTATACTATGTTATGGAAATGCTTGTTTTATTCCATAAATTAAAAATAAAATTTAAAAAAAGAACAAGCTTGGTATGAAAGAAGAGATATGAGAGGCTTCTCTCAACCAACCCCTTTTTTTCGAGTGATAGAGCCCCAGATGTTACATAGTGCACATATCTTTTGACTTTTTTATATTAATGGTTGCGCTGACTTTTAACTTTTTTTTTGTCTTATAAAAGTACTAGGGGGAAAGATTGGGATACTAAGGAAAACTGTGGTGATTTAAAAAATAAAAGAATTCAATTAAAATGTATTTTACAAAAATAATTATCCTAAAAATGACCTTGGAAGAAGCTATCTTAAAATGAAAGAGCGAAACTCCTTTAAAAAAGGAGACAAAAAGATTAAACTTTTGCATACAGAGATTACAAGCAGCTGTACTTCAGTGTATACTATGCCCTCTTTACATGTTAGCAAAAAAGACTATAATTTACCCACACTTAATACAAATGTTTCTTCTTATGATGAAAGGAGACTCTCAGAAGTTGAAGTGTGGGGGATTGTAGTCCCAGTTTCAGTATACAAGTAATAAATGTAGGGATCTGGTCCATCACTTCAGTCTCACTTTGTAGTAGAAATTTGTATATCAGTAGTACTTTAAATTTTGATAAATGTCGTAGCACTTAAGTTGTTTGCTCAGTCATAATTGTTTTTTTTTCCATTTTTCAAATGCTTTATTAACTTCTGATTTACATCATTTGTTCTGCCAGATTTTGTTACAAATTTTTTCCCCGTTTTTCCCCTACCCACCACCCCAAAATAAGTCCCACAGGATATCCTCTCCTCCAGTCTGCTCTCTCCCATATCTTCTCCCATACCCCTTTTGACTTTTCCAGTAAGGCATGGTGGATCTCTATGCCCCAGTGCCTGTATATCTTATTTCTGTCATAGCTGTTCTTTATCCTATATCCTGTAGGGTATGAATTATAACAAGTATTTTACATGTGCATTAGACTTATTTTTTAAATTATTTATAACAAGCATTTATTTTCTATCTCTCTCCCAGCACTCTCTGCTCCCTAGGGGAAACAAAAGAAAACAAAACTCTTGTAACAAATAGGCATAATCAGGCAAAAAAAATTCTGATATTGGCCATATCCAAAAACGCACCTTTCTTTCTAGAGAGAAGTACTTATGTTTCATAAATTATGGTTAAAATGTCAGATTTTATTGATGTTTTAAAAAGATATATATTTTATTTTAATCAGCCAAGATCTGCCTTCTTGCCTTCTCATTTTAATCCCTCATTCCTCAATGAGGACACAAGAAAAACAAACTCCATTAAAAACATGCATCATCAATAAAAAAAAAAAACATCCACATTTACCATGTCGACAAAAATATTTGTCTCATTCTACATTCTGAATCTTTCACTTCTCTGTCAGGAGATGGGTCACATGGAATCCTGGTTAGTCATTAGGTTGATAAGGGTTTAGCTTGTATCGCTTCTTCTGACCACTGTTCGAACACTTGCCCTGTGTGAGTTCTCTATAAAACAGTCTTTTTGGCAAGCATACATTTTCATTCAAACAGTGTTGCCAGCCCATCAGAGTTGTACTCTGAAGCAAAGTTTAAATGCGTGGCAGTTTTAGTTTGAGTAAGGACATCAGTGTCTGGTACCTTATCCTGCCAAGTGATCTTCAGAATCTTCCTAAGACAATTAAAATGGAAGCTATTCACTTTCCTGGCATGGTGCTGGTAGACTGCCCAGGTTTTACAGGCATACAATAATGAGGTCAGCACAATGGCTGTGTAGACTTTCAGTTTGGTAGTCAGTGTAATACCTTTTCTATCCCATACTTACCTTTGGAGCCTCCCAAAAACTGAGCTAGCTCTGGCAATGTACTTTTTTTTTTTTATAACTTTATTTTATTTTATTTTTTTCAAGCAATCGGGGTTAAGTAACTTGCTCAAGGTTACATGGCCAGTTATTTCTGGGTGTGGTGCTTAGTATCTGAGCCTGGAGTTGATCCCCAGGTCATCCCAACACTGGGGCCTGTGCTCTTACTTGCTGAGCCACCTGGCCGCCCCTAAGCAATTGGGGTTAAGTAACTTGCGTAAGGTTACACGGCCAGGTGTTTCTGGGTGGGTGCTAAGTGTCTGAGCCTGGGATTCGATCCCCAGGTCATCCTGACACTGGAGCTGGTGCTCTTACTTGGCTGTGCTACCTGGCCGCCCCTGGCAATGTACTTTCAAGGTCTCTCTCAGGAACTTTGGAATTGATTGTGTGACATAGGAGACACTGGCACAGGACCACTGAGCATGGTGTGCCCACCTCAGAGAAGGTGCTATGCTCTATGGGAAAAGCAGAAATGAAACAGCTCAAAGTAAACACAGGATGCACAAATTTGGAGAATTCCACCCTAAATGTTCACATGGACTATTTGTTCCAACCCGTGGTAGAACATTCCGAGCTCATATTGGTCTGATCAGTCACACTCAGACACATTGAAACTTAGTTTATAGCATAATGATGTCATTTTAGTCCTCTTCAAGCACGAAGGACAACAGCCAAGATTTTAGCATAGTAATTTCATAAAGTGTATATACCATAGCTTGTTCATCTATTCTCCAATTCATGAGTACCTCCTCAGATTCTCATTCTTTGTCACCTCAAAAAGTTATAAATATTATTGCATATTCTTAGTGTTTTTTCTGTCTGGGATTAATCCCTCCTTAATTTACCCTTTTTCTAATTTCATACTTGTCCTTCCTTTTCCTCTTTTCCTCCTGTTGATTTCCCTGTTGAGTGAAATGTATGTTTGTACCCAGCTCTGTGTGTGTGTGTGTATTTGCATTATTCTTTCCTTTGACCAGTTCAAATGAGAGTAAGGTTCAAGTGTCAGGTGCTCCCTTTACCCCCTACTTGTTGTAAAGAGGTCTACTTGTATACACTTAATTTTCCCTAACCTTCTGTAATGGGAATGGGAATTTGAAGACCTTCCTTGCTGTGAAAGTAAACTCTCCCCCCAATAGGCTGAATGTAATCAGTCACATGGAGCCTGTGATGGAGGAAGTTTGCTGAAGGGTGGAGAAGAGTCCACAGGAAGCTGGGAGTCAGAACTAGTGAGACAGTGGGAGAGAGAAGTGCTCAGGCAAGGAGAGAGAGAGGTTTGTGAATAAATATTGATCTAATATTGGTTTATGGGAAGGCTGAAGGATGCTGTGGCTCTCGTTGTTATAGCTTCTTAATATCTTTGGTACTATAATGGAATCAGCTTACTGGTTTTGGGATTCGGTTTTCTGGTGTCTAAATAAATGCTTCAGTTCTGTCCTCTGTATGGAGAGTTTGGTATGTTTTGTGATTGAACATCATGCAATATTTATAGGCACAGTCTTTATAGTGATCGTGGGCACTGTAAATATTGCATTGGCACTATACCTTCCTTTCCCTTTTCCTTCTCCACCCTCTCTTTCCATTGTTTTCTTGACTATCAAGGCATAACAGAACCACTCCCAGGGAATTGCACTCCCTCTGACCCCTTATGATGTTAGGGTTCAAAAGGGACACATGTATCATCTCCTCATATTTGAATGTGGCAGTTTATCCTTTAGTCCTTTTTTTTAGCTCCTTTTTGTATTTCTGTGAACTATAGTGTTTGAACTTCAAAGATCTAATACAGGTGTAATCTTTTCATCAGAAATACTTAGAAGTCCTCTAATTAAAGGTCCTTTTTTCCTTATAATATTATACTCAACTTTGCGAGTGAGTTATTCTTTTCTATAAATCCATATTCTTTGCCTTCTGGAATATTGTATTACAAGTTCTCCACTCTTTTTTTTTTTTGGAGGGGGAAAGGAAGGGCAATTGGGGTTAAGTGACTTGCCCAAAGTCACATGGCTACTAAGTGTTAAGTGCCTGAAGTCGGATTTGAATTCGGGTCCTTCTGACTCCAGGGCCTGTGCACTATTCACTGTGCCGCCTAGCCACCCCTCTCCATTCCCTAATAGTGGTTACAGCTAAATTGTATGTGATCCTGACTTTGGCTCCTTGGTATTTGAATTCTTTCTTTTTCGCTGTTTTCAGTACTTTTTTTCTTTGACCTAGAAGGAAGCTCTGGATTTTGGCTATAATGGTCCTGAGAGTTTTTGTTTTGGGATTTCTTTCAGGAGGTAATTGTTGGATTCTTTCTATTTTCACTTTGTCTTTTGGTTCTGAGAGAGCTGGACAGTTTTCTTTTTTAAGAGTTCTTGAAATGGGATTAAGATGTCTATGTTCTTTTTCTTTCTTTCTTTATTTTGGTCATGGAATTTCCTGGGACACAAAAGTATTCCATTGCATTTATATAACATAACTTGTTCGACCATTTTCCCAGTGATGGGCACCCCTTTAATGCCCAGTCATTGCCACCACGAATAGAGCTGCTATATTTTTGTACATATGAGACCTTTCCCTTTTTATTTAACTTCTTTGGGGTAAAGTCTAAGTAATGGTGTCACTGACTAACATGTTCTTAAACTACATGAATACATTAATGTTCAGAATGAGGAATGTGATAGTGATGTTATACTTTGGATCAGATCATAGCTTATAAGTTTATGAACCTGTGGTCCATTTATTTTCAGTGATTGATGCATCATTTTTACTTTTTGGAGGGGGATGGCCGGGCAGTTGGGGTTAAGTGACTTGACCAAAGTCACACGGCTAGTTTTGTGTTAAGTGTCTGAGGCTGGATTTGAACTCAGGTCCTCCTGACTCCAGGGCCTATGCTCTATTCACTGCGCCACCTGGCCACCCCGATGCATCATTTTTAAAGGGATATTAATAAGTTAGATTTTCCACAGGAAGGTGACCAGAAGGGCAAAGTGACTAAAGACAAGTAAATGCCATATCTTTAGAAAATAACTTGCTTGGGTAAATTCTAATCCATTTACATAGGTCTGAATAGACTCGGAAACTTTTTCTGGGTAGCACTTTTACTGGAAAATGACCAGTGAGAACACAAGTATTTATTGTTCTCTGAATTATGTTATAGTGATGGGAAAGCAGATGTATGGATTAATATTTATTGCTATTTTTTAGTCACCTTTTTCAATGACAGTTATGATTTTTCCCCCTAAGTGTTTGGTATCCACACCTCTTTTTTTTTTTTTAACTCTCCTGAGAATCAGTCCTTCAATTTCTTCAAAAGTGTATACCCTCTACTTCTCTCTGTACCATCTTCTTAACTTTGCTTTTACCTCTTGTCTCTTGTCATCTTTCAGTCAACCAGGTTAGAAAGTGAGTCATCCTTGAGTCCTCTCTCCCTGACTCCATATATCCAGTCAGTTGTCAAATGTTATGTATTCTACTTCAGTTTCTCTTGTATCCATCTCCTCTCCACATATATAACTACCCTAATACAGGTTTCTTTCCTGTCCTGGACTGTTGCATTAACTTCCTAATTGGTCTCCCTGTCTTAGATGTCTCCCTTCTCCAATTGTAGCACCAACGCAATATTCACAACACCAACAGTGACTCTGAATGTGCTGTCATAGTTCTCAATCACAAAATATAAGCGACTCTCCATATAAAGGACAGAAGCAAAACATTTATTCAGACACCAGAAAACCAAATCCATCATAGTAACAAAGAAGTTGATATACCATAACACCGCAGTGAGTCACACCATCCTTCAGCCTTCCCACAAACAAGCACTCACAAACATAGCTGTCACAGCAGGGGGAACACACTGGAAAGCTTAGCTATCTCCTTGGGTGTGTCCTCTCCTCCTTCCAGCTCTAACTACTCTGACTCCCAACTTCTGTGGACTCTTCTCCACCCTTCAGCAAACTCCTCCCACCACAGACTCCATGTGATTACATTCAGTCTCTTAGAGGGCAGGGAAGATCTTCAAATTCCCTTAGGTCTATTAAGGGGCAGGGAAGACCTTTAAATGCTTATTACCATTGCACCAATCCATCCTCAGTTCAACTGCCAAAGTAATATTCCTAAAAACCAAATATTTCTATGCCACTTAACTTGCTCAAAAAGGTTCTTATTACCACTTGTATCAAATACAAACTCATCTGTCATTTCAAGCTCTTCACAACATGATCCCAGTCTATTTTTATGGCTTTATTATATATCATTTCCCTTCCTGTACTTTATACTACAGTCAAACTAGCCTTCTTGCTGTTGCTTATATCTCTCATTTCTTAGCTCTCTCCCCACCTCCCACTCTGCCCCAATTGCTCTCCTTCCTCACCTCCACCTCTTAGAATCCATGACTTTCTTCACTCCTCATCTCCAATACCACTTTTTCATGAGAGCTTTTCCTGATTCCCCACCAACACAAAATGACCTTATGTTTACTTAATGTGCTTCTTATATACACATTGTGACCCCTGCACTTTGAGAGCAGGGACTATTTCATTTTTGTCTTTGTTTTCTTAGCACCTAACAGTGCCTGGCACATAGTAGGTTCTTAATAAGCACTAATTGATTGATTGAATTAACTAACATTGTTTTTAGGCTCTTTGTCATGGAAACTGATTTATATCAGTTAATCTTTCTCAGGAAATAGTTATTATTTGTGTTAATATTTGATTTTTCCAATTTTTTGCATTAAACTTGTTTAAATATCAGAATGAGTTTATTTAAAAATTGCATGCCATATCTTTTCATTCTTCTTACTTGGTATCAGTTTTTATATCTACTCTAACAAGTTGGTAGTATGACTGTACACAGAGAACTTATTTGGAAATGACTCCCACATTGATAATCAGTCCTGTTTTGTCTGCTAAAGTACAACCAATTTCAGGGTTTTTTTTTTTTTGGTAATATAATAATGATATATTTGCTATGTCCATTACGTCCTAATCTTAAAGTATTCACAATATAAAGGTGTACTGGCTGTTGGCCTCTCATTTCTGACCCCTTAGCCATATATTCTAATCTTTCTTGCCATCCTCCCCATGTGTACATTTTTATTGAAGTTACCAAGTATTAAAGTTTAACTTAGAAGGTCTTCTCATACTTTTTCATTCTTTATATCCTTGTCGTTTGCAACAGAGTCCTAAAAGTTGCAGTTTGTTTCTCATTACCTTTGAGTGTATGATAAAATTCTCCAATTCTAGGTGATTACAGTAGTTAGAATGCTGGGCCTGGGGTCCGGAAGAATTGAGTTCAAATCTAGCCTCAGACATGTCCTACTTGTATGACCGTAGGCAAGTTACTTAACCTGTCTGCTCAGTTTCCTCAGTTGTATAATGGAGATAATAAAGCATCTTCCTACCAGGGTTATCGTGATGATCAAATAATATTTATGAAAGTGTATATTATAGTGCCTGGTCTAAATAAATGCTTGCTCCTTCTTCTACCTTTCCCATCCCCTTTATTTGCCTTTTCCAAGAGGACCTGTGAGTTATCTTCCCTTTTAATGGAACTTATTTTCTGTCTTCTTATTTTATTTATTTAAAACAGGTTTGAGTACCAACTGTTTAATTACTATTAATAGAGGGTCTAAAACACTATGATTCTTAGGCCCTTCTGTTTTATAATTTTCTTTGCTTTATGGGTTGCCATGACAAAAGAATCCATTCCTTGTATATCTATATATTGCAGAAAAAATGTATTTGATTAGGCAAGTGCTTCCAAAGTATTCCCTGTTTTGAAGCTTTTCTAGCTACTGCCAAAGCCTTTGAAAACTCAGGATCATTTTTGTGCCACATTGTGACATTAGAATAGAATTTTATGGAAGGAATATGTAACCTCTTAAGTTTTATAATAATATCATTGGTTTTAATGTATATGTGTTTTCTTTAGAAAACCTTTCTATCAAGGATAGATTCATCCGGAGATGGATACACAAAGATGGCTACGGGGGCTTAAAAAGGTATGCTGTTGCTGCTGAAGATAAGGAACTGATGGCAAAGATTGCGGTGGTTGAAAAGTACAATGTCCGGATCCCAGAACTAGTGAAAAGGATTGAGAAGTGCCATGTAAATGATGTAGCATTTGCAGGTGAGGGAAAACAGGATCCCTTTTCTGTCTCACTGCATTTCATAAGACTTATTGCTGTGTTTTCTGCACTGTTCGTAATGGAAACTTTCTCAGTGCTGACCCAGGAGCTTCATGGATGTCTTGCCAATGCTCGACATAGAGGGAGCAGTCAGTGCATGGTTCTTCACTTCCAAGAATGGTACCAACCATTCTGTAGCTTGCATTCTAACTTCTTCAGTCTTCCCATTTTACCCTTGTTTGTTATAGCCCTACATCAAACCTATATATTGTCAAGAAAGAGACATTTTAGTTCTGTATTTTTTTCTCTTCACATCAAGCCCCATTTTACTATGTTCTACCTTTTTCTTGATCTAGAATATGTTTTGGGCACCGTTCACAAAGCCAAAGGCTTGGAGTTTGATACAGTTCAGATTTTGGATGATTTTGTAAAAGTTCCTTGTGGCAGACATAGCCTTGCACAGATTCCTCACTTCAGAATTGGTAAGAATATCAGAAATTTTCCCCATATTAATTATAAAAATTGATGTACTAGGGTGGCAGTGTTTTCATATAACTGTTATACTTCTTGTTGGATACAATATATTTTTATTTTTTTCAAATAGCATGCATTTGTCTTCACTTCTCAGCCCCCCCCAATTAAGAAGAATAAGAGAGGGCGGCCAGGTGGCTCAGTGAGTTAGAGCACCGGCCCCAGTGTCGGGATGACCTGGGGATCGAATCCCGGGCTCAGATACTTAGCACCACACCCAGAAATAACTGGCCAACTGGCCGTGTAACCTTGAGCAAGTTACTTAACCCCAGTTGCTTAATAAAAAAAAAAGAAGAAGAATAAAAGAAAAACAAAATCCTTGTAATAAAGCATAATTAAGAAAAACAAACTTCCACATAGTCCATGTATAAAAATGTTTTTCTCATTTTATACCTTAAGTCCATTTTCCTCTCTGCCTTAAACCTTGGTTTTGGGCATTAGTTTTGAGCGTTTTGTGATAGGATTATTTTTCATGATGGCAGTTTTATGTTGGTGTTACTTAACAAAAAGGTTAGTTGGTTTGAAGAATTTATGCCTATATGTGATAGTTTAAAAGTTAAATTCTATGACTAAGTTTATACTTCTGGTTATATGTCATAAAAGCATTGTGTTAAAAGGCATTGTTTCTTCACTAATGTAATATGTTACTTCCTAATAGTGTTGGATAGCAATAAATAAATTATTGATTTGAGTTCCTACCATGTATTCAGTACCATACTAATTTCTGTGGGGAATACAAGAGATATCTAAGATGGTCAGTAAAGATTTGTTGATTTTTTTTTCTGGTTACCATGAGTAGTTAGGCAAATACATTTTAGTGATAGGATGAATAGTATCTCCTCATTAAGTTAATTCCTTATATTATTCCTAATATATTAGACAGCAGGCCTAAAAAGAATGTAATCCTGGGGTAGCTAGGTAGTGCAAGTGAATAGAGCACTGGCCCTGGAGTCAGGAGGACCTGAATTCAAATCTGAACTCAGACACTTGACACACTTACTAGCTGTGTGACCTTGGGCAAGTCATTTAACCCCAATTGCCTTGCCTTCCCCCCTTCAAAAAACAAACAAACAAAAACAGGCTTAAATCCAGCCTCAGACACTTAACACAAAAAAACTGTCCTGTGACCTTGGACAAGTCACTTAATCCCAATTGCCCTTCAAAAAAAAAAAAGAATGTAATACTGATATGAGAATTCATATTTGTAGGAGAACTCTAGTATCTACTAGGCAGAGCCTAGGAATTCTCCCTTCTGTATGATAGCTTCAGAATAATTGTGATTTCATTAGTGTGAGTTCTCCCTTCACAAACACAAATTGCAATTGTGCCTTCTTTGTCCCAGTTAGCATAGGTGCTTGTACTGTGTACCACAGATGAATGTTGTGAAGAGATGCTTTCTAGAGCTTTAAGCAATATAAAAACATCACTTGTTATATAAGGAATAATAGGAGGGTCTAGAGAACATTTAAATGTGACTGTAGATTTTTGTAAGTTATTTAATCTTTGAAGTGACATTCACCTCCTTCCTTGCCCCACCTACCTTCTCTAGAGTCATTTCCTGATGAGGAGTGGAATTTGCTATATGTTGCAGTGACTCGTGCTAAGAAATGCCTCATCATGACCAAGTCAGTGGAAAACATTTTAACTCTGGCTGGGGTAAGAGAAATGATAAATAATCAGATAAAACATGGGACACATAGTAACATTATCAAAAGCCTGGGAATTGTAAAAACTGAATTAGGGTACAGAACTTGGGAAGATTAAAATGTTTTATCAGATTAATAAACTCTTGTTTGCGGTACAAAAATGTGGTGTCTTGACTAGGATCTAATCGAAAATGGCGAAAAGTGGAATTCCAAGCCTGCCAAGGGCTCCAAGGCTCTTCATTAAAACAGCAACATTCTATATGTTTTCTATTGTTTGCCTAAGTCAGCTTATTGTCCCAGTTTTGCTACAGTTGCTCATATTTCTTCCTTTGCATATTCTATTCCTTTGAAAAAGGAAATCAAATAAAACTAATTTCTGCATAAATTTCCTTTATACATGCTTTCTCTCCCCACTCCTACCTTGTCTTTGAAGCAGCAACAGCCATTGCCAAGAAAGTTGTTTGTAAGTGGAATGAATATATTTTGTCTAGGGCTAGATTAAAAGTGCAGCTGGTTACTTGTCACTGGCAAGAGTATCCAGAATCAGTATTTTCTAATGCTCAACAGCTGTTTCTTCCCCACAATGTCCTGACACACTCTTTGTACTTCACCATTTCTCCTTCCTGCTTTTCCTGAGTTAGATTATTGAGCTTTTGGCTTTCCCAATAAACCCCAGATTCTGTAGAGAGATTTAATATAGGACAGCTAGAGCTGTAAAAGCTGTCAAGTTCTCTTTTCCTTGAACCAAATAGACTTTAGGCTACAAATCTGAAATTGGAAAGGAAAAGAAATCCTAAGTGTAATCACTACCTTTCAATTCTTACAAATCATCTTTCTCACAAGTACACGTGCTACTTTTCTAGATGCTTTGGTTAAAGTAGTCTTTGGCTTTGCATAGCACTTTTGAATAGCTGCTGAAGGTAGATAGAAGTGTCAGGGGTTAATTATTTTTTTTTAAATTTTAAAGCAATTGGGGTTAAGTAACTTGCTCAAGGTTACACGGCCAGTTTTTTATGTGGGTGTTAAGTATCTGAGGCCGCAACTGATCCCAGGTCCTCCTGACTCTGGGGTCAGCGCTCTTACTGCACCACCTAGCCGCCCCTGTCAGGAGTCTAATTTTGCTGTTGATTGTTGTATTACTACAAGGAGTCACTTTCCTTTAGTATTTGGACTTTTACATTGAAAATAGCTAGAGATCGAAGGTAAAAAAAAGTAAAAATGGTACGTAACTATAGCCAAGATAGCCAAGGAAGAATGAGAGAGAGTGAGTGAGTGAATGAGAGCGTTTATTAAGCATTTATTTTGTTCCAGGAGCTATGCTGGGGATACAAACACAAGCAAGTAAGGCAGTGCTGGTGCCGTTCAGAGTTGCACAGAAAGTGCTGACATACTTTGGTTAAAGGAATTTCTTTTTTCAGGGGTTCCCTGTTAGAGTGAAATCACTGATCCAGTCTCTATTCCCTCTCTTATCCCTAATATTGTGGATATTCCAAGAAACTATGATGCCATAAGAGCAAAGAGTAGGAGGAAGGAGGCAGAGAAGCCAAAGGCTCAGATAATGCATAGATGGGACAGTAAGATCTGTCCCCTTAATAATTTATACACGGGATGAGGGACACCCAACTCTACTCCAGCAGGGATGTTGTAAGGACTGACAAAATGCTTGAAGTTCTTTTAAGACCACTGCAGGGGCCAGAAGGTGGTATAGTTACTAATCTTAATCTCTCTGTCTTTCCAGGAGTACTACTTTCAAGCAGAGCTAACCAGAGATGTCTTAAAAAGTGGAGAGGTACATTGCTGTGTGAGGCAATGCAATAACATAATCCCTGCAGAGACTGTTCTCACCATGAAGAAATTTCCCATCATTTATGTACGTAGGTCACTTTTGTCATTGGACTCATTTTTTGATTCAACAAATACTTAATACACTATGTTCAGCTACATGCCTTCTACTATGCTAGAGGTGGGTGGGGTGGGGTGGGGCAGGGAGATATATAAGAGAAAGAATTTTAACAGACAAGTAGATACACTATTTGAATGCCTACCAGACTGTAATGTTGAGAGAGAACTCAAATGTGCAAGGAGCATGTAAAGAAAAAATATAAAACAATATAAATAAATGCTAGATTTTGAGTGATGCAGACATTCAGAGAATACCAAGGACCACTAGGGGTTGAAGTAGTTTGGAAAGTTTCATTGAATCAGAGCTGATGGTACCATGGACCAGCCTTTGAATATATGAATTGTTCTGATACTGTTGTTAAATTGGGAAGTGTTTAATAAGAGTACGTCAGTCTTCCTTGGCTCATCATTCTTTGATTTAATTTGATTTTTAAGACCTCATACTGAGTAGTGTGTACTGAGGATCTGCCTATTTAGCAGGTCACCTTTAAACTGAGGGAAGTGCTGGAGAAAGAGTCGAAGCAGTAATAATAATTGATATTTAGATAGTTCTTTAAGGTTTGAAAAAGGGCATTTAAGTGGCATAGTGGATGGAGAGAGGGCTGGATTAGAGATTCAGGAGTATCTGGTCAGTTTAGATCTTGTCTCAGACACTAGCTTCATCACCCTAGGTAAGTCCCTCAACCTAACTCAGGCTTAATTTCCTTCTCTGTAAAATGGGGATAATAATAGCACCTACTTCACAGGGTTGTTGTAAGGATCAAATGAAATAGCTTTTGTTATTTCTTTGTAAAATTTAAAGCATTATATAAATGCTTTTTATATAAATATAATTATTGTTACTATTAAAAAGAATAATAATGGTCTCATTTTATTCCCACAAGAGCCCTGGGAGGTAGGGTCCTGTTATTATTTCCATTTTACAGATGAGGAAACTGAGGCAGAGAGTGAGGTTAAGTGCATTGCCCAGGGACTCATAGCTAGTAAGTATCTGAAGCTGCATTTGAACTCAGGTCTTCCTGACTCCCAAATCGAGCCGTCAAACCAGGGTGCCACTTAGTTCCCAAATATGATTCAGCCCTAGATAACATATTCATGGTTAGTTTCCACAGACCTCATTGGAAGTGGCAGCTTTTTGTTTGGAGAATGGTCCTGAAGGAACTATTTCCTTACGTCCTCCAAATGGCTGAATTTCACTTGCTCATCCTTGCAGATACAATAGAAGGGAGTGTCTTTTTGACAGATATTTATATATTGAATTTCATTGCAAAGTCTAAGTTACTTGAGCAAGCCAAAAACAAATTAATGGGCTTTGGGTTGTGGCAGTACTGTAACACTTCCCTCGGAGACAGTGTCTCTCAATACACTCTGGCTCTTCCACCTTTTCTCTTTGCCTTCTTTTCTTTATCCCTCCCTCCAGAGTGGCAGAAAGGAAGACAAAGGTGGCCACTTCTGCCATGCGTGTGCAGAGCAACGTGTTGGGCCTCTAACATTCATGACAGCTGCACCAGAGCTGATTGTCTCTATGGAACATACCTTTGAAGAACTGGAGCTGCCTAGACACGAAGCTCAGCTTTTCATTGTCTTTTGAAAACTAAGGCAAAGCTTCTCACCAGTATGAAACTCTTTGTCATTAAGTTTCCTGGAAAGAAGGAATGTGAGAGTTGGGGTGGGGAAGATCAGTTTCCCACCACATCTGGAGTTTGTGAATCCATGGAAGAGCAACCTCAGTGGTTACTGGAGTTCTCAGCTCCTGAACTTGGAGTTTTCTAGTGTTGGGACTGTTTTCTGATTTTATACATGGGCTCAGGGTTGTGTTTGATTCTTTCCAACCAATTCCAAGATGTTTCCTGTCTAGTACCATTTGCCTTCATCCAGTGGCCAAAGCCCTTACAATAGTCTATGATTAATTCAGGATTTATTCATCCATTTGTAGCACAGTTTCTTAAAACCTATTCTTGTTGATGATTCTTGGATTCATTCAGAAACATTCCTACCTGATATAGGTCTCAGGTTTCTGAATTTATTTTATTTACTCATTAAAGCCTAATAATGTCTGTTGATTTTGAGGGGTATAGGTCTTCTGTGATTACATTACATAAGATTAAATTTGTATCCCAGCCACCTGACAAAAGCATAATAGAATCATACAACTCAAGCCCAGAACAGAACTTCTAAAGGCCCTTTAGCTTACTTGGCACATGTGACTGGCAGCCATATAGGGCAGTGCACGAGATGAACTCAGTAGTGAGGAATACTGCTGAATGCAGACTAAAGCTACTTTCTTTGTCCAATACCCTGTGTGCCAAGTACCTTGTGTAGATACCCCTCCCACCATATCAAGGTTAAGAATGTCCTAACAGGTATTGATACTGACATTGGTTAAGGCTTTACCTGACCCAGCTGACATGCAATGGCTATTTATGTCATCTTTCTTTCAATAATTAAAAAAAAAATTATAATAAATTGCCTTTGATCTCAGTACTTCTGTCACAACTTAGAAAATTAGATTGTCTGGTCCTGGGCATCAGTTGGGCATATAATATTCCTGTTACCATATAAGTTCATAGAGTGTGGGCTGGGTATGCAAATGCACTCCAGGGGAGAAATTTTATTGCCCACTCCCTGTTTCTTAACCGGAAGACTCACAGTCCTTCCCCAGAGGGAAAGGACAGAGGGAAATGCTTCCCAGCATATATTCTGTGTATGTGTATACCTGTCACCCATAAGCAACATTCCTCTTAGAAAAGTAAGTTCTTAAAAGTGGAAACTTCACCACCTCCTGACCTTTACATTCTTAATGAGCTGGGGAGTCTTAACTGAGGCAACCTATCAGTAGTACCATAGCCCCTTTCATCAGAAGTATGAGATCAGAGGATAGACAGCAAAGAAGGGATGAAGAGGTTGGAAATGATTCAGCCTGATATATTTGCCTACTTCCTCAAACAAAAAATAAAATCAGGAGCTTTATGAAATACACACTGACTCTCGGAAGTAATGGAGCAATAGTGACCCTCTCCTACTCCCAACTCCCTAGACTGTTATCGGAGAGGTCTGGAACCTTTAGCCTGAGGGAATATTCTTGCATAGACCCAGAATAGGAAGCAAAGGCTAAATATTACTTGCAGATTTTGAGTAGGTCTGATTTAGCAGCTCAAAGGTGCATCACCTTAAGTCTGATCAGAGTAATTCTTCAGAATCTAAGCTGTTGCTCCCATTTGAGTAGAAGGGATACTAAGTCACTCAACTGTTACATCTCCGACTCTATTTTTTATGACTAAAGGGACATTTTAACCTGGACAGTATTTGCAAAGGACAAGGATTTGGGTTTATTGTCCAGCCAAAGTGAGCAGACTGGCCAAAGGGTCCATAGCAGTTCTCTGTGCATTGTTACTTTAAAGTTTCAGCAGAGTTCTTGTTTTATCATGTTTTATCCCTAATTATTCTTAATGAACCTAGGCTCCCCTTTCACTACCGCAGGGTTGGATCGCCAAGATTACATGTAAGGGAAGTTAGAGTTCTTATCTAAGGCTATCTAGGCATCCAAATTTCATTGAATTAAATTAGGAGCCAGATCAAGGCTTTTAAGATACAGAATGACAAAGTAAATTTTGTAACCGTACCAGCTAAAAGCAGACATGGTCAGATTGAATGTTAACTCCAGATATCCCGGTTTCTAAGCACTTGTTTAATTGTCCACCACCAGTTAGCATAACCAACTATTTTAACATCTATTAGAGCTGTCTATGTCCAAAAACAGAAGACTTGAGAAATTTATGACTTGCCTTGATCAAGATTTAATAATATTAAGCACCTACTTTGTGCAAAGCACCATGCTAGTTTGGCACTGGGAATATGAAGATAAAAGTAATTCCTTAGCCTCAAGGTGCTTATATTCAAGGAGGGAGAATACAGTGACTAAATACGTTTCAGTACAAGGGGAACTGAAATAAGTAGTTACCAAATTTCATCCTGTAAAAGGGGAGAAGCAGTGAAATGAATTTAATAACATCTCAAAAGAGGAAACAGGTTATAGTTTGGCAGATGAAACACTTGGTAGTGATGTCGATGCTGTTGTTGACCCACTATATGTGAATTTTCAAAAGCAAGAATAATAGAAAAAGATTTGCCTTTGAATCAAAACAACTTATTCTTGAACTAAACAACTGACAATGAAAAGTGGGAAATGCAAAACAAGTTACAGACATGTATTTTAACCATTTTATGGAAGAGTCTAACCAATATAAATCTATTTCCACAAGACCGAGAAAGTACCTTTGGAGGCAAACATTTGACTCTATTGTTAGGTAGAGAGAGATGACAGCAAAAGGTTTTGAGAATAAACTTTAAAAACCTTATGGAGAAGGATGATAGATAAGTATAACCAGTTGTCATCTCATGAAACAGAGAATCATTGGAAGATAGAAGTTTGGCAGGAGATCCAGCTAAAAAAAATCATCCCAAGAGCATTAAACTATGAAAAGAAAAAAAGAACAACAAAGAAGAAAAATGGGAAACTTCCTATAACAAACTTTTCACCTCAAGAACAATTGAAGTACCACACTGATCCACCCATCACAGTCCTGTGCTAAGAAGATAGAAATAGGGGGAAGAAATTTTTCCAAAGATGGGAAGAGCAGCCAGATTGGACCAAGTGTGTGTGATCCATACTAGAGGTAAGATAATTGTGAGGGTTATAAAAGATTGATCTATAAGGTAGTTAAAGAAATGGAAGATACAAAAAGGGCAAAAAAAAAAAATCTCAGACCTTGCTAATATCAGAAAAATGCAACGAAAATTACATCATCTACTGATCAATCTGCCTACTCTCTCATGTATGCAAAGTCTTTATGAGAATCATCAATAATGGATCAAGTTTATCCTTAATGAGAATATTAGTAGGGGCCAATCAGTCTTTCTCAAGGTTCCATATGCGTATTCATAGCACTTTTTTGTGGTAGCAAAAAGAACTGGAAACAAAAGTAGGTGCTCATCATTTGGAGGAATGATTAAACAAATTGTGGTTCATGAATATAAAAGAATAAAAAGCAAAATTAAAAGTCTTTCTGTTTCCCTCTACACACACACCAAACAGTACTTAAGAGAAAGTTGTCAAATGCCAACCCACAAAACTCCTGAGTGTGACCTGAACCAGATTAAAATGTAATTGGGAAGTCTTTAACAAAATCAGTAAAAATACAACAAGGATAATATTGATTTGTGGTTTTCTATTAACAAGATCAGAACCATGAAATCCTTATATTGGCTCAGCTTTCAGGTATGAAAAGGAAATCCTAACATTTCTGGATGAGAGGTTTACACCTCAGGCCTTTATATTTCTATTCATATGAAGCTAGTCACTGAGAATACCTGGTTATAATTATAAGCAACAGTGAATATTATGAATTCAGAAAAGAATAGGAAAACAAATTAATACAAAATGAATTAAGAAAGATAATATATATAATGACTACAGCAAAGTTCTTGGAAAATATAGAAAACAATTCAATGTAATTATAAATGATTAAGTTGGGCTCCAAAGAAGAGATGAGAAAATGTACCTCATTTCTTTGTGGAAGTGGTGGTGGATGGCATATAGATTATTGCATATACTATCAGACTTTGTTGTTATAATGGTTAGTTTTCCTAAGCTGCATTTATTTTTCTTTTATTCTTTGTTGCAAAGGATGACTTACTGGCTAGGGGAAGGAGATGTATCTATTTAGAAATAAGGGGATATAAAAACAAAAGATACCAGTAAAAATGTTTTAAAAGATGTATTGAAGAATGGAAGCTGGGACACATAAAGAAGGATAAATACAAAAGAATAGAATGATTCTGTAAGAAATGTGTCAGAGATGGGGTAGCCAGGTAGCACAGCGAGTAAGAGCATCAGCCCCAGAGTCAGGATGACCTGGGATCGAATCTGGGCTCAGATACTTAGCACCACACTCAGAAACACCTGGCTGTGTAACCTTGAGCAAGTTACTTAACCCCAATTGCTTTAAAAAAAAAAAAAAGATGTGTCAGGGACAGTTAAATTTCAAATGACCTGAGGTTGCTGATAAATGCTAAGAACCAAAAGAAATGGAAGGGGGGCTATTTTAACTTATTTGGGAAAAAAGGAAGATCAGCTTACTTTAGGTAAGTATAATTATAGATGACAGTATGAAAGCTGAGCTACACCCAACTTTATTTTCCTTTTTTCTCCCTCTTCCAAGGACAATGATTTTTGGATTAGGAAGGACAAAATAAAGATGGCTAGAAATTCAAGATTAGTGAGGAGATGGTCAGCATCTAGCTTTTCTCAGTAACTTCAGGTCACTAGGTCTGAAAAACTATATCCTGCATGATAAAAAATGACAAACATTTCCAGTCATAGCGCTACATAATGTAGAAAATAGAACAGTCCTTGATTGGAGTGGAGGAGGGGAAGAGGAGAGACTACCTTCATAAAGGTAGTTTGAAGGAGGGAGAGGGGAGAATACTAAGAGATGAGGGAATAAAAAGCCTTCAGAAGGTAGAGCTTGTGGAGTTTTGAAGGAAGCTAGGGACTCTCAGAAGTAGAAATAAGGGTGAAATGCATTCCATTTGATTATATGGCACATCTCATATTTTAGCATACAGGCTAAAAAGGATGGAGTATAGTTTGTGAGGAGCAGCAAGGTCAGTTTAAAGGAGAACAGGAAGGGAAGTAATGCAAAACTGGAAAGGAAGGTTGGAGTCTGGTTATGAAAGGCCTGATATGCAAAAAAAAAAAAAAAGGAGTTTGTATTGGATTCTAGAGGAACAGGGAGTTATTGGAGTAGAGGGATGACAGTACTGCTGTCACCACCTCTGCCACCCCAGGACTCGGGCTGGACCTTGATCTTTTCTCACCCAGGTCCAACAGAGTTTCCCTACTTATCTTCTACTTTGTCTTTGGCAATTGTGGGTTGAGAAACCAGGAAACTGCCTCAGCTGCAGGTGATTCATTCAGTCCTCTGAGGCCTGTTCTGCCCCTGTCTTTGCCAGCCCAGCCCTCCTGGAGGGACTGTGCTCCACCTTCAGCCCAGTTTGTTAGACCCTTCCTGTAGGCCTGCTAGACTGTCGAGCTGGAGCTGTGTTTCACTCTGTCACGTGGGTTCTGTAGCTCTGAAATTTGTTTATAGTCTTTTTTTTTACAGCTATTTGGAAGTTATTGGGAGATGAGCTCAAACAAGTTCTTGCTTTTACTCTGCCGTCTTGTCTCTGTATCTTACATTTTTAGAATGCTCTACTTCCTCCCCTTGACCACCTGGCTTCCTTCAAGGTTACTCTCAAATTGAACCTTCTGCAGGCAGAACCCCTCCTGCTACTAAGGCCTTTCCCCCAATATTATGTCCTACTTATCTGTATTTATCTTGTGTTCATAATTGTTTGCATGTTGTCTCTACCAGTAGAATATGAATATTGTATGTTTTGTATTCCCAACATTTCCACCAATACCTCAGAGGGCATAATCCTTCTCCCCTCAACACATTCTATTTTAATGAATAGGAGGGAGTTAGGCTCAGAGTTTAGCTCAGTTCTCACATAGTTTTAGTCCCACCAAATTCAAGTCCAAAAGCCCCTGAGGTTGTTAGTGCCCATAGATTCTTGTTCTTCAGGGCTTTGTTTATGTACTAACTGCAAGACAGCCTTGATTCCTGGATTCACATCACTCAATGTTGAGGTTTGGGGTTTAGGGATACTTGAGATCCTAAAATGTCAACACACTGGGTCCTGCTGAATGAATTCAACTCAAGCCTTCTCTCAGCCAAAGTAAAGCAAAGTTTATTAAGGATTCCCCATAATGGGTAGACTCCTAGGGAGCCTGTTTGTGATGCTTGTGTTGACAAGTGGGCCAGAATAATCAGACACAGACTGAATCTGTGCTAGACTGAATCTGAGCACCTTCATGGAGGCAGGATGGATCTGATATACAGAAAGATTGTGGGAGGGATCTAGGGGTGGTCTAGAGGAGGAGTTTAGGGAAAGTCTTGAGGAGGAGTCTAAGGAAGATCTAAACAGGATTGAGGTCAAACTACAGGAATGGGATTAAGGGTGGGAAATAACTGAAGGCTACCTGGAGATGACAATAGGGGGCTAGGCTAGGTTAAGGGTAACAGATTTGGGTGTAGCAATAATGAAAGGCTTATGGCCTCAGGCGAATGCCTCATCAAAGGGGAAGATTCAAGGAGGTTCCCAGAACCTAAACCCCATCATCAAGCTCCTGGACTGGATCAGACCTCACCTCCCCACCCCTAGAAGAGAAAAGAAGTGCCTGCTATATACTAAGTACAACATGCTTTACAAATATCTCATTTAATCTTCAAAACAATCCTGGGAGGTAAGTGCTATTATTTTTGTCATTTTATAGTTGAAGAAACTGAAGCAATAGTGGTTAAATGACTTTTCCAAGGTCACAAAATAAGTGTGTGAGATGTTTTGAACTGAGGTCTTTGTGGTTCCTGACACAGCACTCTATCCACTGAGCCACCCAGCTGCCTAAGAGTTTCAGTTTCTTGATGTCTTCTCATCTTAAACTTTGAATATTTTTAGTAGAAACAGATTAAGTCAAAGCAGATAATGATCTCCTGAGGAGATCTCCTAGATTGAATAGAGAATGAAGACTGCAGAATTATCCCCAGGAAGTATGATAGGGTTTAGAGCTGGAAGGGACCTCATAAGCCATCTGTCCAATTTACGGGGTACAGGCTCTGGGAAACCCCTTGAACTCTGAATCTTTCCACTTGATGAGGCATTTGCCTGAAGCCATAAGCCTTTCATTATCCTGGCCCTAAATCTTTGTTATTGTTAACCTAGCCTAGCCCTCCATTGTCCAGCTACTTTCCACCCTTGATCCCATCAAAGCATCTATGCCCAAATCTGTTACCCTTAAACTAGCCTAACCCTCTATTGTCTGTCATCTCCAGGTAGCCTTCAGTTATGTCCCACCCTTAATCCCATTCCTAGAGTCTGACCCTCAGTTCCTCAAGATCCTCTTTAGACTCCTCCTCAAGACCCTCCCCAAACCCCTCCTCTAGACTACCCCTAAATCCCTCACACAGTTCTGTATATCAGATTCAATCTAGAAATGATTCAGTCTGGCCTGCTTGTCAATACAAGCATCACAAATACTTAGTCCCCTTAAGAGTCTATCCATTATGGCAAATCTTTAATAAACTTTGCTTTTCTTTGGCTGAGAGAAGGCTTGAATTGAATTCATTTAGCAGGACCCATTGTGTTGGTATTTTGGGGTTTTGAGCATCCCTAAACCTCTAAACATCAACACAACCCTCTCATTTTTCCTATGGAGAAACTATGTCTAGGGAAATTAATGACTTGTCTGTGGTTCAAAGATGATAACTATTGGAGGTGGCATTTGAACCTCTGACTCAAAACAGGACCATTAGGTAGTGCAGTGGACAGAGTGCTAGGCCTGGAGTCAGGAAGACTCGAGTTCAAATCTGGCCTTGTACACTTACTAGATGTGTGACCATGGGTGAGTCACTTAGCCCTGTTTTCCTCAGTTCCTCATCTATAAAATGAGTTGGAGAAAGAGCAGCTAACCACTTCAATATCTTTGCCAAGAAAACCCCAGATGGAGTCAGGAAGAGTTGGACATGACTGAAACTATTGAACAACTGATGAGGTATGGGCTCTGGGAGCCCCCTGAAGCTCTCCTTGAGTCCTTGAGGGACAGGCTCTGGGAACTTCCCTTGGACTCTTGATGAAATCATCCTCAACATTTGATGAGGCAAGTCTGTTACTAGACTTCCCACCCTTGAACTGGCCTAGCCACCATTGTTTGTGGTCTCCAGGTGATTTCCCACCCTTAGTCACTCATTGACCTCATTAGCTCCTAAAGACCCTCCCCAAATTCATCCTCTAGACCACCCCTAGATTCCTCCCACAACCTTCTGTATATAAGACCCTATCCTGTCTTCGTGTTTGTGAGAGCGCCATAGAATGACCTAGCACAGACTTACTCTGTGTCTAATGCAAGTGAACTTTTAATAAATTTTACTTTTCTTTGGCTGAGAAGACTTGCGTCAAATTCATTTGGCAGGACCTGGCGTGTTGGTATATTGGGGTCTCCAGAGCAACCCTACCCCTCTTACTGGGTAACCTTTTCACAATCACCATCTTTGACTCAAGAATCAGTGAAGGTTTTACTACATCATGTTGGGAAAGGAAGAAATACCACACTATGAGGTCATGGGGAGGTAGTAAGTGAAATAGCTTCTAAAGCCCTGGACAAATCACACTTCATGGCAACTCTTCACCCTCCTGTTTGTAGTATATCTCTGTGTCATGATCATAGATTCTTGGTGGTTTGGAAAAGTCTATCCATGATCAGGCAGATATTGCCCAGTGTTCTCAAAGCTCCAATAGCTTTTGAACTCGAAGGGACTTCCAAAAAGAAACAGTGGCCACTCAGAGAAACAGGTTTCGATGCAGGATTGACAGAATTACTACAGTATACCTTGTGAGATTCCATTTTCCATTGATTGTAGAATGGAGTAACGTTTGACATTCATTGCACAGACTTGCAGACACAAGTGGATGATGGCTAAAACCAACACTGGAGTAGAGGGGGTAGCCGGACTAAGTTGAGGTACAGATAGACCGGGACTAGAGCAAAGAATTGAGAGCAGAATTGGCAGATGTAGAGTTGGTACTATGAACAAATTCGATCTACAGCACCTTCCTTCTCATTCTATCCCTGGAATCTCTTTCCAATTAATCAATCATTACACATTTATTAAGCATCTACTATGTGTCAAGCACTGTGCTAAGTGCTAGGGATACAAAAAGAGGCAAAGGATAGTCCCTGCCCTTAAGGAATTTAGAATTGAATGGGAGAGACAACATGCCAATAAATATATACAAAGCAAGCTATATACAGGATAAATAGGAAATAATTAACAGAGGGAAAGTATTGGAATTAAGAGGCATTGAGGAAGTCTTCCTGTAGACGATGGGATTTTAATTGGGACTTAAAGTAAGACACATTTCAGGCATGGGAGGAAAATGCCCAGAGTCAAGAGATGGAACATCTTGTCCATGGAATGGCAAGGAAGCCAGTGTCACTGGATAGAAGAGTATGCATTAGGGGAGTAAGGTATAAGAAGACTGGAAAGATAGGAGGGTGTAATGGTAATAGGAATTTGAAGATCTTCCCTGCCCCTTAATAGGCTTAGGTGAATTTGAGGACCTTTCCTGATTTGGAAATAAACTCTACCCCCTAAAAGACTGAATGTGGTCACATGGTGGGAGGCTTGTTTTTCAGGAAGGCACAACTTTTGGTACTTTGTAGTCAAGGGAAGATGGCAGTGTAGAAGCAAGAAAACTCCCTGCGCTTCCCCCTTAATCACCTCAAATACCTATAAAAAGTGACTCTAAACAAACTTTAGGGCTACAGAACTCACAAAGTGACAGAGAGAAATAAACCTCTGGCTGAAGGCAGCCTGGCAGGCAGACAGGAAGGGGCCATTGCAGCACACTGGGAGCAGAGCCCAGCCTGTGGTTTTAACTTCAGGGTGGCCCGACCAGCCGAGGCTAGAGGGAGGTTGGGAGAGTAGATCACCAGCAGCTGTGTGGTGGTTTCCAGAATTATCAACCCATAAATGAAAAAGACAAAGTGAGAGGTCAGTGTAGACTTTGGGAACAGGGAGTCTGGGAGTAAGATCCAGCCTCTGCCCCAGAGGGAGAAGCAGCCGAGGCATGGCTGCTGCTGCCACATGGCTGCTTCAGAGCTCCTGGCCTGTAGATTGTAGGGGCACCAAGCAACCATTCTGAGGGGTAAGTGCTCTTGCTTTAGCCTGCCTGGATCTGGATTGCTGTCTAGGGTGGAGGTCCTGGGGTGTGCGACAAGTGAGCCACAGCGTGTGGAGGCTTCAGAGAGGGCAGCCAACTAATAGCTCCAGCACCTGCAAAAACCCCAGTGATTTGGGACAAAGCTCTCCTCTCTGGAAGTAGAGATCTACTGTAGCAAAAAGCTCAAAAGTCAAGTAATTGAGTGGCAACATGAGCAAGCAAAGGAAGCAAAGCAAGCACATCAGTCCAACTTTGGATTTCTTTTTTGGGGACAAAAAGGATCAAGGCATGGAATGGCGGAATACAATGAAGTCAGAACTCCTGTACCAAAAGCTTCCAAGAAAAATATGAATTGGTTACAGGCCAGAGAGGGGCTTAAGAAGGATTTTGAAAACCAAATTAAAGAAGTGGAGGAAAAATTGGGAAGAGAAATGAGAATGATGAAAGAAAATCATGAAAAGAAAGTCAACAACCTGACTGAATAACACCTTAAAAAATAGACTAACTCAAATGGTAAAAGAGACTCAAAAAGTCAATGAGGAGAAGAATGCCTTGAAAAGCAGAATTTGCCCGATGGAAAAATAATCTCAAAAGCTCACTGAAGAGAATCATTCTTTCAGAATTAGATTGGAGCAAATGGAAGCTACTTTGTAGTCAAGTGGGTCATGAGGGTTGTGGTGTTCTCTGACCCTGGGGAAGGCTGTATGTACCTTTGAGATGAGGTTTTGCTTTGGGGCTAGCTTTGGGAAGAGTTGTGTGATTTGACCTCCTGACTCCAGGGCCGATGCTCTATTCACTGTGCCACCTAGCTGCCCCAACCATTCTAATTTTTAAGGAGTTATTTTCTTCAGTGAGCTTTTGGACCTCCTTTTCCATCTGGGCAATTCTGCTCTTTAAGGCATTCTTCTCCTCCCTGGCTTTTTGGATCTCTTTTACCATTTGAGTTACTCTAATTTTTAAGGTGTAATTTTCTTCAGTAGTTTTTTGGGTTTCCTTTAGCAGGCTGTTGACTTGTTTTTCATGATTTTTCTTGCATCACTCTCATTTCTCTTCCCAATTTTTCCTCTACTTCTCTTATTTGATTTTCAAAATCCTTGAGCTCCTCCACGGCCTGTGAGCAGTTCATATTTTTCTTGGAGGCTTTTGATGCAGGAGTTTTGACTTTGTTGTCTTCTTCTGGTTCCATGTTTGATCTTCTTTTCACCAAAGAACGATTCTATAGTCTGATTTCTCTTTCTCTGTTTGCTCATTTTGCCAGTCAGTTATTTGATTTTTGAGCTCTTTGCCATGGTAGAACTTTGCTTCCAGAGTGGAGATTTCTGGGGTTTTGCGTAGCTGTTGTCAGAGCTACTTCTAGGCACCTGCCTCAGAACTGTGAGGAGAGTTCTCTCTCCACAATCAGCACAAGCTCTGCCACACCAGTGCTCTGCTTCACTCCAGGACTGCCACCCAAGACTGTGACCCAGATCCAAGCAGGGCAAAGCAAGAGAATACTGCCTCAGCATCAGCAAAGAGCCCTCTGCAATTGCCCTCTGATCAGCTGCTTGGTCCCCCCACCATCTGTGATCCTGGAGCTCCAGAAGCAGCTGCCACACTGGCACAGCTGCAGCCACTGCCACCGCTGCCACCTCCACACCCTGGGGGCAGAGGCTGAACCACACTCTTCTTTTACCCAGTCCAATAGTTTCCCCACTGACCTTTTTCTTTCTCTTTGGTGTTTGTGGGTTTAGAAATATGAAAATGGCTACAACTGCCAGTGATTCAGTCCCCTGAGGTCTGCTCTAGCCCAATTGGTGCTGCTGGTTTGTGTTGGTGTGGCCCATGCCAGAATGTGCTCTGCTCCCATCTTGGTGTAATAGACCCTTACTTTTGGCTCGCCAGGATGACTTCAGCTGAAGGTGTATTTCACTCTGTCATTTTGTGGGTTCTGTAGCTCTAAAATTTGTTTAGAGTCATTTTTTTACAGGTATTGGAGGTGGTTGGGGTGCGAGCTCAATCAGGTTCCTGCTTTTACTCTCCTTGCTTTATCTTTCTAGTAAATATACCTTTGTAAAAGCTACTTGATGTTTCAGGCATTCCTAATTTTATTGTGCTTCCCTTTATTGCTCTTTGAAGATATTGTGGGGGGGTTTCATTTTTATTTTTTACAAATTGAAAGTTTATAGCAACCCTACATCGAAAAAGTCTATTGGTGCCATTTTTCCAACAGCATATGCTCACATCTTGTCTCTGTCTCACATTTTGGTAATTCTCACAGTATCTCATACTTTTTCATTATTATCATATCTGTTATGGTGATCTGTGATCAGTGATCTTTGATGTTACTACTGTAAGACTATTGTATTTACCCATAAAAGTCAGCAAATTTGATTAATGAGTGTGTGTTGTGACTGCTCTACCCACTGGCTATTACCCCATCTCTCTCCCTCTCCTTTGGCCTCCCTATTCCCTGAGACACAACAATATTAAAATTAGGCCAATTAATAACCCTACAAATGTCCTTTAAATGTTCAAGTGAAAGGAAGAGTCAATCGATGTGCTAATTTCATTGTCTTTTAAGAAATTGCCATGGCTGTAGTAATCACTCCAATTTTCAGCAACCATCCACCATCAACATTGAGGTAAGACCCTCCTCAGCAAAAAGATTACAACTTGTTGAAGGCTCAGATGATGGTTAGCATTTTTTTTTAGCAATAAAGTATTTTTTAACTAAGGTATGTACATTTTTTCGACATAATACTATTGCACACTTAGTAGACTGTAGTATAGTATGAACATGACTTTTATACACATTGGGAAACCAAAAAATTTGTGACTCTCTTTAATAGTAATATTTGCTTTCTTGCAGTGTTCTGTAACCAAACCTTCAATATCTCCAAGGTTTGTCCAGACTTGGTTAAATAGAACTGGTGCAAATTACTAGTTGCATAATACCAGTAGTATTGTAATCTTTTTGCTGGTGGAGGGTCTTGCCTCACTGTTGATGGCTACTGATTGATTAGAGGATCACATTGGTTCAAACCAATACCTTTAGGAAAGAGACACCCTACAGTTCCTTAGGCATGCCCCTAAAATAATGAGAGGGAGCTGTAGGTGGTATCCAGAATAATAGCTGCACGCATTTTTTTTGATGTATGAAAGGAAACAAGACAATCAGGATAGTTTTTTAAGTTACACATTGAATTTATTGCATATTTAAAAGGAACTTACACAGCTCACCTGTGACCTCCTTATTCCTTCTCAAGGAGCTTGACATCACCGCAGACCCTGCCTGCCTACCTACCTGTGACCTACTTGATCCTGAGTCCCTCCATTCTTCCCTGTGTCAGCCTTAAATCTCAGTCTTAGGCCTCTCTATTCACCCCAAGGCCTTATTTAGTGGTCTATTTGCTAGGCTCTGCCTACTAACCTGCTTCTCCCTAACTATACCTTTGGCTGCCACAATTTACTGGAAATCCATTCTCAAGCACCTCACAGGACTTAATGTCAACAACTGCCTCATGGTTGGGAGGGCTTTGATTTGTCTAATCATCTGCCTCCCTCAATAAACCGATACTCTTCCAGAACTCATTCCAAAATCCTTAGCATACTCCCATTTCATCATACTATTTCTCCATCTTAGTGATTCTGAACCCCTGACTGTTATTGTCTGCTCTCCAATACCCACCAACTTGAGGCTTCCCCAAGTATTCTCTCCTCTTTGATTTATTAGTCTCTGAGAAAGGAGGGAATGCAGTTGCTGCACTAACACAAAACCATGGTGAAAACTTCATCCTGTGGGATACAAGAGTAAAACTTTGGATAGTGCTGGTAAAGGTCTCCCAGGCTTCCTCCAGGCAGTAGTAACCACATTTGTCCTTGTTTCTGCCATTGAGGACATTTGTCTTGACTCTTCCTTAACAGTACATGTTCCCCAGGCCCTTGAAGCACTCTTAAATTCACACCATACTTAGCATTTGTCCTTTAACAGGCTAGCCAATCTTGAAGTGACTCTACGATCCAAGCCTAATCTGACCATTAAACATGTGAACATACTCAATCCTGCCATCTATCTACCTGAGAGGAAAAGTGAGGATGAGCCTTTAGACCATGACTGTGTAATTTATCTGGATGTCTTGCTTTCTCCCCAGAGGACTTGAAGGAAGAGGCAGCAGATTTCAAATGGCATACTGATGGATCTTGCCTTAGAAATGAGGAAGGAGACTTGGCTGTCAGTTATGGCATTGCCACCACCATAGAAGTGGTTGAAGCTTCATCATTACCTTGATTCCCATTTGGCACAACAAGCCAAACTTGAGGCAGTAGTCAGAGCTTGTGAATTAGGAAGAGGAAAAAGGATTACTTTCTACATTGATAGCAGGTATACATTTGGGGTGGTTTATGGGATGCTATGAAAACATCAGGGTTTCCTCACCTCAGGACAGCCATTATAAATCAGAAATAGGTTTCCTGTCTAATAGTTTGTTTACTGTTTCCCCAGGCTGTAGCAGTAATTAAAATTACAGGGTACAACCAATAAAACAGTATTCATACCCATGGAATGACTTAACTGCCCACACAGCTAAAACCACAGCTTTAACTCCCCCAAGTCCTGAGAGCATGGTTCCCATAATACCCATCCCTGTGGAACTTTTACTTTTCCCTATAAGTCTTAGCATATGTATCTCACCCTGAAGACCTGCCTAAGCCTCTTAGCCTAACCAAAGAAGAAATAACTACATCCCAGAAAAGAATGCTTATCACAAAGCAAGAAAAGCTTCAAAAGGAAGGATGTGAGCTTGGATAAGACTATGGGACTATGGGTAGGCCCAAATGGACTTATTCTACTCCCTAAGAATTTATACCTCCCTATGATGGAACATCTTCATTCATTCAGCCACTGGGGGCCCCACAATATAGTGGAGCTTGCCTGAAAATATTGGTGGTGGTAGTTTAAAAGATTGCTGTCTCCGCTGCTGAAATGTGTTCCACCTGCTCCAAGCACAGTGCATCCAACACTCTGAAAGCTGCCCCTGGGCGGTTTCCTCTCCCAGATGTGCCATTCGAAATCTGGCAGATTGATTTCATTCAAGTGCCATCTACCCATGGTTACAAATATGCTTTGGTTATGGTCTGTATGTTCTCCCAGTGGGTGGAAGTGTTACCCTGTTGTACTGCCACAGCCTCTGGGGTAGCAAAAATCTTTAGAAAAAAATCATTCCATTAGGGTGATGGTGGGGTAGCTCCTAAGGAAATACATAGTGGTAAAGGCACCCATTTCACAGGAGATTCATTAGCTAAGGTACTTTCATTCTGGCCAATTATTCAGCACCTCTATTATGCCTATCACCTCCAGTCATCAGGAATAGTTGAAAGAGTTAATGGGATGCTTTTTAAAACCTGCCTTGCTAAAGTCTGTGAGGAGCTAGGTATCCCCTGGCCTAATGCTCTTCCTTTAGCCCTTCTAAGCCTTAGATCTAGACCATTTGACTCCCATTAGCTCAGCCCCTATGAGATAGTAACAAGTCACCCAATGCTACTCTCCTAGTGGGTGGAAATAGCAACCAAATATCAGAGACTTATCAACTTGTCTCACACTCTTGTTCCTATACTATAAATGAATTATGAAGATATAAGGTATATAGATCATATTTATCATTAACACTTAATTGAATTTATCTGTGTTCTTCCAAGGTAGTGAGCTGAGAAACTTTATAGTTGGGGCAGCTAGGTGGCACACTGAATGTAGCACCAGCCCTGGAGTCTGGAGGACCTGGGTTCAAATGTAGCCTCAAACACTTGACATACTTACTAGCTATGTGACCTTGGGCAAGTCACTTCACCCCAATTACCTTGCCTTCTCCCCTCCAAAAAAAAGAAAAGAAACTTCATAGTGAGGGAATGGTTATTTTGATGGGGAAGCAAGAGTAGCTTAAGAACAATAGATATGGAGGAGGTGCTAACTGGGAACTCGGGGTGGACAACCAGATAAGAAGGAGAGAGAAATGAAGAAATGTGTGTAGAAATGGGAAGTGTGTAAGTCCTTGCAGGTGACAGAAAACATTGCTGGGATCAATGGTAATTCATATGGTCTTGCTCCAGTGTTTCCAGAAAAAAGCAATGCTGTAAGGAACCATAGAGGGGAACACCGATGTGGAGGAGGAACGCTCAGGTTCCCTCCAACCCTACTCCTCTTTTCCCTTATTACAACTACAAAGTACTCAGTCTATATTCTCTCCATTCTTTTTCCTTCCTTCATTTGTAATGTACTTTTAAAATCCTTAAAACATTATTCTGCTCACTTTTATGTTAAAAAATTAAAATATAATTTTATTTTATCTTACATCATATTACATACATTCAAACAAGTATATAAACTAGACATATACACATATAAAATAAGTATATCATCTATTTTGAACCCATGATCCCAAAGTCATCAGTCAAAAGGATTGATTTATGCCTAAATTTGCACATTTCTCTTCTGCCTGATCAATGACTCCCTTACAGTACATTTTAAGGGAAGCAATCTAGCTGGAAATATGTTTTTTAGGCATTGAAATGCTCATCCTTTTCATTCAAAAATAACAAATCTTTTAACAAGATATTTCAGAGGAAAGACTTACAGGTAATTACTGCCACAGGTATATGTTCCCTTTGCCATTTGTAGGTTAGATTGTTTTTTTGGAAAAAATACTCAGGTTCCTTTCCATCTCCAGACAGCCAAATGAAGTAAGTACCTACTAACGAGTATCTGGAGAGTTGAACTTTTGCCTGACAAACTTTCCCGCAATGTACTTCTTAAGGTACTTAATAGATGCATAAGGGACTTGAAGTTAAGAGCTGTGTACCCCATCTCAGTTGCAAAGCTTAGATTTTTCATTCTGGCTTGTTTCTCCCTGTTTATTTAAGCCAAAGAAAGCTCTTTTCTGCTAAGGTAAATGTGACTTCTTTATCCAGACCTTGCTACATAAGAGCAATGGATAAAAGGGATTTGTCTTTCCATTTTTCTACAGGTTCTGTAGTTAGCTGTCTACACCTTCTCTGCTGTCAGTTCCCCCTCTCATTGGCATTGCTTCCATCTCAATATAGTGTTCCTCTGGGACTGGATCCCTGAAAAGCAGAAAATTCATTACTGTCAGAAGGTCAAGTATCCCCTGAGCTCAAATCAATAAGTATTTATTGACCTTTTTGTATGTATAAAGCACTATGCTGTATGCTGAAAGGAAGTCCAAAGTATTATATAATAATATTTTGTATAATAATATTGCTATTTTGAAGTATTGAAGCACAGAAAATCTATTTACTCATTTTTCAATAGCCCATCTTAATTCCTTTAGAAATCACAGGGCTTGATAGTTGAAAGGGAACTTCAGTCCCCAGTATGTGGATCAATGGCCTAGATAACCTTTGTCCTGGAGATGAACTGAAGATGTGAGTTAATAATACCCGTGAATGTATTTTTATCTCTTTGGAGGAAAGTTGAGATGTGCCAAGCCGTATTAAATACAATTTTTGACTTGTGAATTTGACAGTGTGTTTAGGAAGGGAAGTAGGACTACAATAGCTCCTCTGTACTCATGTGGCACCATTGGGGGGGACAATGAGAACAGAACAGGGTACAATTTTCACTCTGGAGCTCTATTAGGCTGAGTGACAGCAGGGACATAGCCTGTGACCATCTTGGTGGCTGGCAATGGAATCACAGAAGACAGGAACTCTCCATTTTCTGATGGGAATCAATTTCTCTTATATGGAATGAAGAATGAATTCTTCTATTTTTCTCTTGTGCTACTTACCTTCTTCTGATGTAGCACACGCATACCAAAATAGCTAACAGGATACTTACAGGAACAACCACTAGAAGAGAAGCACAAAACAATGTTTGTGTCATGATAAATCCAAAGATCTAATTTATGTCTAAGATCCTGAAAATCCTTTACAACTTGCAACCAGCTTATTCTTGGTATTGAATTCTTCTCTGAGTGTCTGTGGTAGAAAGAGCTCTATATAATCCCTCACATCTCCATCACCCTATCCTGATCTCTCTTATACATGTCCTTCTCCTCCTCCCCAGCTATTTGCTCCCTTCACAATATAAATTGCCCAGATTAACAGAAGAGGAAATAGAATACTTAACCCTATCTTAGAAAAAGAAATGGAACAAGCCATAAATGAGCTCCCTAAGAAAAAAATCCCCAAGACCAGGTGGATATACAAGAGCATTCTACCAAATATTTAAGGAACAATTAATCCCAATACTATATAAACTATTTGAAAAAATAGGCAAAGGAGTCCTACCCAGTTCCTTTTATGACACAATATAGTTTTGATACCTAAAGCAGTGAGAACAAAAACAGAGAAAGAAAACTATAAACCAATCCCTTTAATGACCTATTGATACAATCTGAATGCTTTCTAAGGAGGAAAATGTTTCTAGAAGGGTGGAAGCAGACTTCACTATCTCCTAGGCTACTGCCTTCCCTCTGAAATTAACTTTTTTTTTATATCTATTGTTCTATTATCCTTCATTCTCCTAGAGTGGAGAAGGCTCATTCATCAGCTAATATATTTTATTATAAGTATAAATAAAAGGTAATCTCAGATATACGATGTTCCTCAGTACAAATGTCTCCCTGAACTCAGCTAAAAAAGATACTTAAATAGAGATTATTGTCTAAGAAGATTAAATTAGAATATTAGAATATCAAGCCTGGAAGGGATGTAGAGGAACCTTTAGTCTATTGCCTCATTTAAAAAAAATAAGGAAAAGGACACCCAGAGAGTAATATAGTAACAGAACCTAAATTTTCCAAGACACTTTTCATGACCCCACAAGGAAAAAGAATACAAACACAGATACATAGAGAGATGTCATTTCTCCTTCCATTGTTGCTTTTATTTTATTTTTGGTTGGGAGAATAAGAAAAAGAGAATATAATATTTAGAGAGAATAAATTATTTAAACAGGAAAGGAAGAAGTATATAGATGCTTATTTTTTGGCTTGTTTTCTTTTAAATTGATTGTGTAAGTTTTCTGCCATTGAAACCAATGGGATTGATGAAAACGTACTTTGCCAAAGGAGTAAAAGTAAATGGTCTGGACTACATGGAAATGTGGAGGGCAGAAGGAACTGTAAGCAATGCAGTGCTTAGAATTCAAGTACTTCAAAGAACTCCTGAGAAATTCAGGCTTTCATCACTGACTTCGATTGATTTTATAGAGCACACTGAGAATACTTGGTATATTTGCCTGAAACTCAGCAGAAGCAAGGAGCCCATCGAAGATCTGTGTGATTTAGTCAAGAGGCATAAGAATAAAAGAGTGGGATAGTGAGAGAAAAAAGTAGATGTCTCAAGGAGAAGGAAGGTAGCCTTAGAGACATGAAAGGTATACAAGGCTTTTCAGATGACTTGGGAGGTATAGACAGGGCACAAGTTTCCATAAGCACTAAATGTGTAGGGATGTGCCCTCAGAATTTTCATATGAAATCCTTTCAGGCATCAAACAAAAGTGGAGACTTGGAGGAGTGGCCAGCAAGCTGATCCACCAGCTGCAAGGGCCATTCCCAGGCCTATCACCCCAGGGCTGAGATCTGTCCCATCCGGGTAAGAGAAAATGCAGGGCCCATGGCAGTGGCAGCAGCTACTCCTGGGACTATCAACTCTCAGATTGGAAATTTAAAAAGCACTATCTGAACTTCCAGGGACTAGAATGGCAGAGTGAACCCTGGCTGCTCCAATCCCCCCCTCTGACCAGGAAAACACAGAAATTATTGCCCAGAGAAAATTTTAAATAGTAAAGGCGTGGGAGTCCTAGAGGAAGGGTGAGGCTAAAGCCTTGCCTCAAAATGGGTTAAAAAAAAAGATTGCAAAGACAAAGACTCTAGAATCCTATTATTGGAGGAACCAAATTGAGAAGGAGACAGCATTGACTCCACACCTACAGCTGAAGCCTCAACAGGGAATATGAACTGGTCTAAAGCACAGAAAGCTCTTGAAGAGCTCAAGAAGGACTTTGAAAAACAAATTAGAGAAGTAGAAGATAAAATGAATAATTCTTTTAAAATCAAAATTGCAAAATTAGAAAAAATATTACAATGAAGAAAACAGCTCCTTAAAAAGAAAAATGTGTGAAATGGAAAAATACATGGAAAAAGAGCTTCAAAAACTAACAGAGGAAAATAATTCCCTAAAAACTACAATCAACCAAATTGAAGCTAATGACTCTATGAAGCATCAAGAATCAAACAAAACATCAAGAATGAAAAATTAGAAAAAGAGGTAAAATATCTCAAGGGAAAAATAACTGACCTGGAAAATAGATCCAGGAGAGATAATCTAATAATTATTGGTCTACCAGAAAATCATGATGAAAAAAAGAGCCTGGACAACATCTTCCAAGAGCTCATCAAGGAAAACTGCCCTGAGATCCTAGAACCAGAGGGCAAAATGGAAATCGAGAGAATCCACCGTACACCTCCTAAAAGGGATCCCAAATTGAAAACTCTGCAAAATGAGGTTGCCAAATTCCAGAACTATCAGGTAAAGGAGAAAAATATTGCAAGCAGCCAGAAAGAAACAATTCAAAGATCACGGAGTTTCAGTAAGGGTCACACATTGAAAGATTGGAGGGACTGGAATATGATATTTTGCAAGGCAAATGAGCTTGGGTTACAACCAAGGATCAGTTATCCAGCAAAACTAAGCATAATCTTTCAGGCAAGGAGATGGTCATACAATGATATAAGGGACTTCCAGACCTTCCTGATGAAAAAGCCAGAGCTCAATGGAAAATTAAATCTCCAATTACAAGAATCAAGAGAGACATAGAAAGGTAAATAGGGAAAACATACATGCACACAAACACACACACACAACTTATTATATAAGAACAAACTGTTTACATCCCTATATGGGAAGCTGATACCTGGTAATATTAAGAACTGTATACTTAACATGATATTTAAAAGGGATATAGATAAATAGAGGGGGTGGTACAAACTAAACAAAATGATGATTAAAAACCTTATTAAGGGGTGCAAAGGGACCTGGAAGAAGAGGAAAGAACAAAGCAGAAAAGGGTAAATTATGCCACACAAAGAGGCATAAAAACATATTATAGTAGAGGGGAAGAAGAGAGGGAGATGAACATTATAAGAACTTCGCCCTCATTAGTCTTGGTGTAAGGAGAGAATAACATAATCAGTTAAATCTAGGACTCTATTGAGAAAAGACATGAAACCTATCATAATAGAGGGAAAGAGGGGAGGGAGAGGAGCATTGCATGAGATCTATTCTCATAAATCTTGGTTTAAGGAAGAAATAACATACTACATTAAGCATAAAAATCTTTTGAACCCTACAGACAGTAGGAGGGGGAAGGGCTAAGAAAAGGCAGGGTGAATAGAAGGGAGGGAAGAAGTAGTAAGGGGGAAGGGTAGGAAAAAGGAGGGGGGCTGATGAGGGAATACTGAGGAAGGCAGTGGACAAAAGGAAAACTCTTAAGGAGGGAAAGAGAGAAGTGGAAAAATAAAAGCATAAATGGGAAGGAATAGCATGGAGGGAAAGATACAGATAGTAATTATAACTGTGAATGTGACTGGGATGAACTCTCCCATAAAATGGAGGTGGATAGCAGAATGGATTAAAAACCATAATCCTACTATATGCTGTTTACAAGAAAAACATCTGAAATAGGGGGATACATACAGGCTAAAGGTAAAAGGCTGGAGTAAAATATATTATGCTTCAGCCAAAGTAAAAAAAGCAGGGGTAGCAATCCTTATCTCAGAGAAAGCAAAAGCAAAAATAGATCTAATTAAAAGAGAAAAGGAAGGAAACTATATCCTGCTAAAAAGCACCATCAAAAATGAAGCAATATCATTATTAAACATTTATGCATAGCATCCAAATTCCTAGAAGTTAAGGGATTTAGAGGAAGAAATAGATAGCAAAGCTATACTAGTAGGCAACCTCAATCTCCCCCTCTCTGAACTTGATAAATCTAACTTGAAAATAAACAAGAAAGAAGTTAAGGTGGTAAATAGAATCTTAGAGAAGATAGATATGGTAGATCTCTGGAGAAAACTGAATGGGGATAAAAAGGAATATACCTTCTTCTCAGCAGTACATAGCACATACACAAAAACTGACCATGTTCTAGGGCATAAAAACCTCAAAATTCAGTGCAGAAAGGCAGAAATATTAAATGCATCCTTCTCAGACCATGATGTAATAAAAATTGTATATAATAAAGGGCCATGGAAGGATAGACTAAAAACTAATTGGAAACTAAATAATACTAAAGAATAAGTGGGTCAAGCAAGAAATTATAGAAACAATTAGTAACTTCATTCAAGAGAATGACAACAATGAGACAACACACTAAAACTTGTGGGATGCAGCAAAAGCAGTTCTTAGGGGAAGTTTTATATCCCTGAATGCATACATAAATAAAATAGAGAAAATGGAGGTCAATAAACTGGGCATGCAACTGAAAAAGCCAGAAAAAAAACAAATTGAAAATCCCCAATTAAATACTAAATTAGAAACAATGAAAACCAAAGGAGAGATTGAAATTAAGAAAACCATTGAACTAATAAATAAAACTAAGAGCTGGTTTTATGAAAAAAAAAAATAAAATTGGTAGACCTTTAGACAACATGATGAGAAAAAAGAAAGAAGAAAACCAAATTATGAGTATCAAAAATGAAAAGGGTGAATCTACCTCCAATGAAGAGGAAATTAAAACAATAATTAGGAATTATTTTGCTCAATTGTATGCACATAAATTTGACAATCTTAGTGAAATGAATGAATATTTACAAAAATATAAATTACCCAGATTAATTGAGGAGGAAGTAAATTACTTAAATAACCCCATCTCAGAAAAAGAAATCGAACAAGCCATCAACGAACTCCCTAGGAAAAAACCTCCAGGGCTAGATGGATTTACTAGCGAATTCTATCAAACATTTAAAGAACAATTGATTCCAGTACTCTACAAATTATTTGGGAAAATTGGTGAAGGAGTACTGCCAAATTATTTTTATGACACAAATATGATACTGATACCTAAATGAGGAAGAGACAAAACAGAGAAAGAAAATTATAGACCAATTTCCCTCATGAATATAGATGCAAAAATTTTAAATAAAATATTAGCAAAAAGACTACAGGAACTGATCACAAGAATAATACACTTTGATCAGGTAGGATTTATTCCAGGAATGCAAGGATGGTTCATTATTAGGAAAACCATCAGTATAGTTGATCATATCAAGAACAAAACTAGCAGAAACCATATGATTATCCCAATAGATGCAGAAAAAGCTTTTGACAACATACAACATCCATTCCTATTAAAAACACTAGAAAGTATAGGAATAAATGGAATCTTCCTTAAAATAATAGGTAGCATCTATTTAAAGCTATCAGCAAGTATTATATGTAATGGGAATAAGCTAGAAGCATTTCCAACAAGATCAGGGGTAAAACAAGGATGTCCACTATCACCCCTCTTATTCAATCTGGTACTAGAAATGTTAGCAGTAGCAATTAGAAAAGAAAAAGAAATTGAAGGAATCAAATTAGGCAAAGAAGAAACTAAGCTATCACTCTTTGCAGATGATATGATGATATACTTAGAGAATCAAGCAAAAAAACTACTTGAGACAATAAATAAATTTGGCAAAGTTGCAGGATATAAAATTAAACCCACATAAATCTTCAGCATTCCTACATACTTCTAATGAAATTCAACAGCAAGAGATAGAAAAAGAAATCCCATTTAAAGTTACTGTAGACATTATAAAATATTTGGGAATCTACCTCCCAAAACAAACCCAGGACCTATATGAACACAACTATAAAACACTTTTCACACAAATAAAGTCAGATCTAACTAACTGGAAAAACATTAATTGCTTGTGGCTGGGTTGAGCTAATATAATAAAAATGACAATTTTACCTAAATAAAATTACATATTTAGTGCTATAACAATCAATCTACCAAAAAATTACTTTGTAGAGCTAGAAAAAATAGTAACAAAATTCATTTGGAAGAACAAAAGGTCCAGAATATCAAGGGAATTAATGAAAAGAAATACTAGGGAAGGTGGCCTAGGCATACCAGATTTTAATCTGTACTACAAAGCAGCAGTCATCAAAACTACTTGGGACTGGCTGAGAAATAGAGTAGTGGATTAATGGAATAGATTGGGTACACGAGACTCAGCAGTCAATGACTGTAGTAATCTACTGTTTGATAAACCCAAAGACCCCAGTTTTGGGGATAAGAACTCTTTATTTGACAAAAACTGCTGGGAAAACTGGAATATAGTATGGCAGAAAATGGGCATAGACCATTATCTAACACCGTATACCAAATCAAGTCTAAATGTGTGCATGATCCAGGCATAAAGGCTGATACTGTAAGTGATCTGGGAAAGCAAGGAATAGTGTACTTGTCAGACTTAAGGAAAAGGGAGGACTTTATGACCAAACAAGAGTTAGAGAGCATTGTAAAATGCAAAATGGATAATTTTGATTACATTAAATTGAAAAGTTTTTGTACAAACAAAGTCAATGTAACCAAAATGAAGAAGGAAGTGGGAAATTGGGAAAGAATTTTTAAACCAGTATCTCTGATAAAGGCCTCGTTTCTAAAATATACAGAGAATTGAGTCAAATCTATAAGAATACAAGTCATTCCCCAATTGACATAGGATATGAACAGGCAGTTTTTAGAGGAAGAAATTAAAGATATCTATAAACATATGAAAAAATGCTCTAAATCACTATTGATTAGAGAAATGCAAATCAAAACAACTCTGAAGTACCACATCTCACCGGCCAGATTGGCTAAGATAAAAAAACAGGAAAATGACAAACGCTAGAAAGGATGTGGGAAAATTGGAACACTAATGCATTGTTGGTGGAGTTATGAACTGATTCAACCATTCTGGAGAGCAATCTTGAACTATGCCCAAAGGGCTATAAATAATTGTATGCCCTTTGTCCCAGCAATACCACTGTTAGGGTTGTATCCTGAAGAGATCACAGAAATGGGAAGAAGACCTATACGTTCAAAAATATTTTTAGCAGCTCTTTTTGTAGTGGCAAAGAACTGGAAATCAAGGGGATGCCCATCAATTGGGGAATGGCTAAACAAGTTGTGGTATATGAATGTAATGGAGTACTATTGTCCTCTAAGAAATGAGGAGCAGATGGACTTCATATTTACCTGGAGAGACTTATACAAAGTGATGCTGCATGAGCAGAGCAGAACCAGGAGAAATCTGTACACAATTACAGACACAACGTATGTGGGACGACCAACTTTGATGTACTGGACTCTTCTCAGCAAGGCAAGGCTATAAGACAACTCCAAAAGACTCATGATGGAGAGAGATATCTACATTCAGAGAAAGAACTAGAAAGAACTAGAGAGAACAGAGTTTGAATGCAGACTGAAGCAAACCACCTGTTCTCTTTCTTTTTCTCGCTTGGTTTTGCTTCTTTCCCATTGTTCATCCCATTGGTTACAATCCTTCTTCACAACCTGACTCTTGTCTAATGTGGAAGTATTTATATATCCTATACTTGATTGCATGCCGCCATGGTGGGGGGAGAAGGGGAAAGGGAGGGGAAGAAAATTTGAAACTCAAGGGAATATGGAACTGAATCTTGTAAACTAAAAGTAAACAAACAAATTAATAAAGACAAAAAAAGTGGAGACTTGGAGATTTCAAGAAACTTTGATTTAATAGGTATAGGTACTCTAATGAAACAGATTACAAAACTCTTAACCTTAGGGGTCTTTATGCATTTTTATGGCTGAAAAAAATTTTGCAAACCAAGGCCAGCTTTTATCCTGGGCTGTCACTGAGTCTATACCCCAAGCATATCCAGAGCTTTTGATCTGCTGCAATTATGTTTAAGAACTTAGGCTTACCCCCAAACTCTGAGCACTTTAAAAAGCAAGAATGGTCGCATAGAAAAGATAATGAAATACTGCTCCCTCCTCTCAGCACAAAGCTTGGGGACTATGACAGTAGGATGTTGAATACACTGAGTCACTGTATAAGGTTAAAAAAACCCAACCTTTTTTTTTTGGTAAAAGGGATGGTTCCATTTCTGAGGGGAGTAGAGGGGCTTTTCCAGAAATGACTCAATAATCTATGATGTAAAATGAAATATATGAATTAACCTTTATTCTTTTTAAAAGAACTTATATTTCTCTCCATGTCACAATGAGGCAGACTTTAATGGAAGAATCTAACATGTAATTAATATAAAATAGTCAGCTGTAAAAAATTCAAGATTATAGTATACAGAAGTTCTAGTAGGGTAGGAAGATGGGGAAGACATGCATGAAGTCTAGTAAAAAGAGAGGCAAAAAGTAAGATGTGGTTAGTGTTTATCCAATATTGTTCAGGGTGCTCTAATGATCAGTAACAGTTATACTAGACTAACAATCATTGAACAGAGAAGGCTGATTAACCAGATAATAAGTCTTGATGGAAATCTCACTTAACATTTAACTCTCTTTCTTCTAATTCTATGCTACCAAAGTTTTCTTACCTACAGTTTGGTCTCCTGAGTAGAACTACCCAGAGTCAATCTCTGTGTAATTATAATGTATGGAATTATTTTGCCAGTTATAACTTCCATTATAAAAGTTGGCATTCTGTTTTTATAAATCAATATCGTATGGTTAACATAAACTTGGAACCAAACAACCTCTGTGTTTACTGGTAAAATCAAGTCCCTGAGCGGGCAAAGCTGAGGACCAGATCTGTGATAACCTCAATGAGGTATTGTTACTTGTGAATCCAAATCTGAGAAACTATATTTTAGTTGTAGCAATAAGAATGTAATCTGTAGGTAGAAGACAGAAGGAGTAGGCTTAGGGATCAAACAGAACAGCTTTAAGAGTCATTGTGTAGGAAGCTCCAAATCAGTTTAGTTAGTCTGACAACACTATTAAGTAAATCCTGAAAAGCATGAAACCACACAGTGAGTAAGGTAACCACAACAATTGTATAGAAGCCACCTAAATATGTAGAGAAGTATCCTCCAGATGTATAGGCACTGAGACAGATAATTTCAAAAAGGGCAAATGACAAGGCAGGCAATTATGATGAATTTTTGTGACTCAGTGATGAATTAGATCCTAAGGAAAATGAATCATGAAGGAGACAGTAAGGTCAGGCAACATTGCTAGAAATGGCTTGGGTTTTCAAACTCAAATGACACACCACCTTTTATGTCACAAAAGCTAAAAAATAAAGGCTGAACTAGCAAATAGTCTCTACTAGTCACTTAGGTATGTCTTCACATTGACCAATAAGGTTAGCATTCCATTTACTGTAGTTGGTAAGATTTATTAGAAAAAGCAAGTTGATGCCAATAATCTAGTTTCTCTTTCATAACACTTGCTTCCTGTTTTTGTTCAATTACTATAAATAATTTACAATTACTAAAAGTGAAAGTGAAAAAAGGGAGTGGGTGGGTAGGAGAGACACTCCTTGGCTAAATTTTGTGACTGAAACACAAACCCACAGTCTCTTACAGTTTTTTCTATTACATCAATACCCCACCCTCATATGAAAAAATTCAGAGTAAAGCTAATCTCATGAATTTACACACCAGCTGCCAAACTATCCTACCTATTGAGCTCATTAGATGGGTGAGTGACCTAGAAAAGTTGGAGATGCAGGGGAGTAAGAAGAGTTGAAGAAACTCTTCAGCACAGTATTAGCATTGGAGAGAAGGTGAAGGAGGCTGGAAACTTCCTTTTCTTGACTTCTGATGATATTCTACTTGCTATGGACCATGAAGTTGTAGTCTCTGAGTATTTAGGAATTCAGGATATTTATGTTCTCTAGAAATGATTGTGTGGGAAAAGTAAAACCAGTTTGAGATGGTATTGATGCAAAGATTCAAAATGTCCTCTATAGTGGTCCTCTTGCCCCAAGTTCCTGTTGTCATTTTCTTTAACTCAGTCACTGGCACCAGCCTAGTTTGGGGCTTGGTGGTATATGGCTGGACAGCAGTCCAGGATGAGAGCAATTTTATTTAAAAAAAAATTTTTTTTTAATGTGCATACCCTTTGACCCAAGCAATACCACTTCTGGGGCTGTATTCCAAAGAGATCATACAATAGGAAAAGGACCCATATGTACAAAAATATTTATAGCAGCTCTTTTTGTGGTGGCAAAGAATTGGAAATTAAGGGGATGCTCATCAATTGGGGAATGGCTAAACAAGTTGTGGTATATGAATGTAATGGAATACTATTGTGCTATAAGAAATGAGGAGCAGACAGACTTCATAATAACATGGGGAGACTTGTATAAACTGATGCTGAGTGAAAGGAGCAGAACCTGGAGAACTTTGTACATAATTACAGACACATCGTATCTGTGACAACTAACTTTTATAGCCTGGACCCCTCTCAGCAATACAAGGTTATAAACAACCACAAGGGACTTATGATGGAGAGGTTCTACTCACATCCAGAGAAAGAATTACAGAGTTTGAATGCAGATTGAAGCAAACTATTTACTCTCTCTCTTTTTTGTTTAGTTTCTTCTTTCTCATTGTTCATTCCATGGGTTATATATAATTCTTCTTTACAACTTGATTAATGTTTAGTGTGAAGCTACTTGTACAACCTATATCGAATTGCATGCCACTGTGGGAGGGGAGGGAGGAGGAAGAAAGGGGAGGGGAAGAAAATTTGGAACTCAAGGGATTGTGGAACTGAATATAGCAAACTAAAAGTAAATAAATTATTTAAATTTTTAAAAATATTATTTTCTCCCCAATTACATGTAACAACCATTTTTAACATTTGTGTTTTTTTTTTTTTAATTTTGAGTTCCAAATTCTCTCCTTCCTTCTCCTCCCCCTCCCTGGGATGGCAGACAATCTGATATAGGTTATACATGTGTAATCATGTAAAACATATTTCTGTATTAGTCATTTTATAGAAGAAAACAGAATTTGGGCATTTTAAATTAAAACACATACATTTTGAAAACTCCAGACAGAGTAGAGCTTGAAAAAAATTCTAAGTAGTTACCAGACTAAATGACTAAAGTGACACAAAGTCAGAAATTTTCACTGTTTGTGGTAGATGTACCCATTTCTTGGAAATGTGGTAAGGAAGAGGCCTCATGTTACTGAAATCAATATGAAACATTTCTTGGAAGCTTGGGTTGGGTATGCTGAAGGCTTTCCAGACTAGCAAAGTAGGAAAAAACTGGGGCTAGAAGGATCCAATTTAGATTGCCAGAAACTTCGGGTCAGTTGGGCAGGGCAGGGGTGCCATGCAGGGCAGGGTCCATATCAGAGTGTAAGTTGGTATCAAAGAATCAATAGAATTCAAAGAGCATATGAAAAGATGCCATAGAGGGTCAGGCTGAAGTTTCAGATGACAATGAGGATCCAAGTATAACAAAGACATGGCTCTACCTGCCACATTTCAGGCATCAGAGAACTTTCCCCTAAAAATACTTTCACTGGAGAGCTAGTAGTCTACCACTACTTGCTATTTAGAAGTAAAAAAAACTAGCATCATTATGTCCCTACTAAGAGCTGTGCTATGGGCACTAAGGAGGCAAAAGGCAACCCTTAAAGAGCTCACAGTTTAATGGGGGAGACAACATGCAGATAACTAGGTACAAACAAGTTATATGCAGGATGGGACTGGGAGCAGTCTCAGAAGGAAGTCACTAAGATGAAGGTGACCTGGGAAAGACGTCTTCCAGAAGGAGGGACATTAGCTGAAGCTTGAAGGAAGCCAGAGAAGTTCAAAGGCAGAGATGAGGAGGAAGAGGATCTCAGGCATGGGAGTCAGGAAGCAAAAGCATTTCATCAGGGAGATGGGATATTTACTACGTGGGAGGAATAGCAAGGAGAACATTGTAGAAGGGTTGGCGATATAAGAAAACCAGAAAGGTAGGAAGGTAATGAAGCCCTTTGAAAGCCAAAGAGAGAACTAATAGGGAGCCAGTGAAGGTGACTGAATGGGGGGAGGCAGTGGTGTGGAGATGGATTGCAGAGAGGAAAGATTTGTGGCCGGAAGATTAACCAGCAGGCTCTTTCAGTTGTCCAGGTTTGAGGTGATGAGGGCCTACATCAAGAAGGTGGCAGTGTCCGAGGAGAGAAAGAGGCATATATATATATATACACATATGAGTGATAAGTAGAATCAATGAGACTTGAACATGGGGCGTGATAAAGAACAAGGGGTCAAGGATGACAATTAGGTGAGCCTGGATGCCTGGGAGGATGGTGGAACCCTTAACAGTAATAGGGAAGTTAGGAAGAAGGGAAAGTTTTCTTGGGGAAAGATAATGAGTTCAGCTTTGGACAAGTTGAGTTTGAGATGTTCAACAGGCAGCTGTAAATGTGAGACTGGAGGTTAGAAAAGAGATTAGAGCTATGTAAATAGATCTGAGAATTACCTACAGAGAGATGATAATGGAATCCATGGGAACTCACAAGATAACCACGTGAAGCAGCACAGTATGAGAGATAAAAGAAGAAAGCCCAGCACAGAGTCTTGGTGGACAATCACAGTTAGTGGGCAGAACCTGAATAAATATCCACCAAAGGGGAATGAGGAACGGTCAGACATGTAGGAGAACTAGGAGAGAGAAGTGTCTGGAAAACCTAGAGAAAAGAGAGTACTACACACTAAAATAACTACAGCTGGATGGTTCGCTGGTGGCAGGTCAGTGCACATGCATGTGAGGTGAGGCCTGGAAACACTGGATGAATATCTGTCTGGGAGTTACAGTTGGTAGACCACCAAGGTTTGCTCTCTGGACAAATAAACAAGAAAGCCCATTTGGCTTGTTTCACTAGCTTCTTTGAAGGACTTTTAAAGCAGAAATTCTGAATCCTTGGCCACACTTACACTTATGTATGCAAAGTCTACTCTAGAGGCCTGGAATCTTTGCGCCATTTATAGGTATCTTTGGTGGATGCTATCTGAGCTGTTTTCAATTTCTTTTGGTTCTAGCACAATCAGGGAAATTGAACAATAAAGCAGAAATGCTAAACTCTTAAGGAAGTCGGGTTCTTCGCTGAGGCACAGACCTCACAGAACTGAACAGACTAGCCAATGTCATGACCCTCAAGTATAAGGTCACCAGAATTTCCATGTGTTACCCCTGCTCTTTTAAAAACATACCCTTAGAGGACGGCCAGGTAGCACAGCGAGTAAGAGCACCGGCTGCAGTGTCAGGATGACCTGGAGATCTAATCCGGGCTCAGATACTTAGCACCCACCCAGAAACACCTGGCCATGTAACCTTGAGCAAGTTACTTAAGCCTGATTGCTTTAAAAAAAAACATACCCTTAGGGTACTGGGATAGAGGCTCAGAATAAGTGTTATATATTAAGACCTCACCACAAATTAAAAAATACTGAAAAATTGACCCTCCTCTTGTGTATACAGGCATGGTATCAAATATTGCCACAAGGGAGATTCTGAGGGGTTTATTGTTAGTTTACTTTTGGACTAGAGCTGACCAATCTTGCTGACTCTGTATTAAGTCTCATGGAATCTGACCAAGTCTGTCAGACATACTAAAGGTGCTTCTGTCCATGCTCATATTTGTAGATGCCCTTATGTGTTATACATTGGAAGTTCTATGCCAAACCAGTCAGTCAGTCTATAAACATTTATTTTACTATTATTATGTATATATTATTATTAAACATTATGGTCCATTCTGTGCCAGGCACTGGAAAAACCTTTCCTATAATGTTATGTCACTTACCTACCTGATCTGACACTAAGCCACACCACACAGTTTGTGATCCTTCAGGGAAAGGACTAAATATGCCCCAAAGTAAGAGATGGGCTTAATCCTATTACATGGTGACAAAAAATTTTTTTTACCCTTTTCCTTAGCATTGGACAGAGACCAAGCCTTAAGCTAATGGTTCAAATTTGTAAGCAGGGACTTAAATGGTTCCAGCTACTCTAGGAATTTCATGAAACTTGTGGCTTTCTCCAGGATTTCCAAACTGGCATGTAGTGGTAAATTTGGTCTAAGTGGTATATGCAACCAGATCTGTTTTCTCACCCTACACAGGTAAGGCTATCTTGACAAAGTGCTGGTAAGGAATGCAAGAAACACAGGAGAGAAGAAATAAGTACTATCAGGTGACCTTGCATGGATGGGAGTGAAATTTGGATCAGATTCCTGACATATGATAAAGTTTAGAACCATGTTCCTTTGAAATTAAGATTTTGGGTCAGCTTCCCCAAGCTGGTGAATCAGATTTCTTCAGGTTACTGGAAGAGCATTCAGGATAGGATACACAGCCTCTCTGGATAAAAATAGTTCTATACCAAAAAGGCCAATATCTTATACTTTATCCACTACAGAAATAAAACTTGCAAATTCTTAGACAAATTGAGTTGGCCTTTGAGAGATGATCAGACTAAATAATTTCAAAAGAAGGATCTTTTTATCCAGATATCCAAAAAAACCAAACCCACAAAACTCAAAAGCTTTTTATTTTTGATGAAATTTGTTCAGTAAAATGGTGCTTGGCCCCTAAGAAAATTGAAATCAGTTTTTTAAAAAGGTTATTGGCAATTTTATTTTGTTTTTGTTTTCTTGGAGGGCAATTGGGGTTAAGTGACTTGCCTTGTCACACAGCTAGTTTTTGTGTTAAGTGTCCGAGGCCAGATTTGAACTCAGGTCCTCCCAACTCCAGGGCTGGTTCTCTAGTCACTGCACTCTAGCCACCCCGAAATCAGTTTTTAAAAAGTTTTTCAAATGATTCCAAAATTAGAGAAGCCTCTCAAACAGTCTAGGGTGGCTAGGTGGCACAGTGAATAAAGTGATAGCCCTGGATTTAGGAGGACCTGAGTTCAAATGTGACCTCAGACATTTCATAGCTGTGTGACCCTGGGAAAGTCATTTAACTGTGTTTGCCTCAGTTTCTTTATCTGTAAAATGAGCTGGAGAAGGAAATGGCAAACTACTCTATTATTTTTGACAAGAAAACCCCAAAATGGGGTCTCAGAGAGTTGGACATGTGACTCAAGTGACTCAACAACAGCAACTCAAACAGTTGCCATTTTTATCTTGTGAATAAGAATCCTATCCGCATATAGTGTCCTTTAACTTTTTTTCTTCTCAACTTGGAAGAGAAAGTTTATCTTTTTAATTTTTATCATTCCTTGAGGAAAAGAGGTGCTTCATACACAAAGAAAGACAAATATTTTTTTGGGAAAAGACAATGCTTCATATTTGGTAGAAAGAATATGATTTGTCTGACCATAGTGAGCTAATCTGAATGATGTGGCAGGCTTCGATTGTCTAACAAATTAGAAACAAAGTGATAAAAAGAATTAAATTAAAAAAGAAAAAGGAAGTTTAGGACAGACCATAAAATTGCAGATTCTTAGGTAAGAAGTCAAATTAGAGGGGCAGCTAGGTGGTGCAGTGAGTAGAGCACCAGCCCTGGAGTCAGGAGGATCTGAGTTCAAATCTGGCCTCAGACACTTAACACAAAAACTAGCCATGTGACCTTGGGCAAGTCACTTAACCCCAATTGCCCTCCAAAAAAAAAGTCAAATTAGATAAATGGTTTACTTGGCAAAAAGAGAAACTGTGCCTGCATTTATTAAGCACCTACTCTGTACCAAGCACTGTGTGAAGCACTGGGGATACAAAAAGGGCAAAAATAATCTCTGCAAGTTCATAATCTAATGAGTAAGACAACATGTAAACCATTAGATAGAGGGAAAGATAGATAGATAATATAAGTTGGAGATAAGCTCAGAACAGGGAACAAGGCTCTTACTGAAGGTGGGATTTTAGCTGAGACTTTGAAAGAAGTCAGAGAAGCCAAGAGGGAGAGAATTTCCTTCAATAATCCAACTGTTGTACCCTGCCTCATTCACCAGTTACATAATATTGGGAAACCAGTCAAGATACTCAGGGCAGCATACAGGATGAGTCTTTTTGTTGTTGTTATTAACATACAAGTTGATTATATTCAAATGATAAAATATCATGATTATGAATATAAGACAAGGGGGGGCTCATGCTACTGCCAAAGCAAGCTCCAAAACAGTTACAAAGACATTGCTCAAAGATTCTGTAAATCACCAAAACTGCTGCAGGAGGCCAAGGGCTTCAGTTCTTGGGTTACATAGTCCATTGTAAAGAAATTTTTGCTGTAACGGAGTTTGAAGCAAAAGGCCACAGTGACTAACAAGGCCAGTGCCCTCTTCCCTCCCCAAAGAAGAACAGAGGCTACTTTAGAGCAAAGAGGTTGGGCTTGTGGTAGTGTCTAAAGCACTCTGAGAATAAGATTTTGGAAGCTGGTTGTATGAAGGAGGGCTTGCTGGCAGAGAGAGAGAGAGAGAGAGAGAGAGAGAGACAGAGACAGAGACAGAGACAGAGACAGAGTCAGTGAAGAGAGAGAAATATTTGTTTTTTTCTTTTATGTGTGTCTCTGATGAAATTTGTTCAGTGAAGAGGTGCTCAGCTTCTAAGAGAATTGAAATGGCCAGTCCTCATGAGCTCTTTTGTGGAGGGAATTGGGAAAGATTTACCTAGAAATATGAGATCTATAGTTATTGAAGCTTGGAAGCAGCTATCTACCCTTATTGTTAGGTGCCTTCACCTGCTACTCCTCAACTCAGTGGCCACAGTTGTGTTCTTTAAGAAGGGATCTGACACATATACATATTTGTTTATAATTAATGACTGATAGGAAATAGATATAGTCATGGGTCCTGGAACTAATGATCTAAGTGGAACGGCACTATCTTACTACAGAATCTAAAATTGGGAAAGAAGATAGATGGTAACAAATAGGATTACATAAATTATCCTTTCTTTAACAAGCCACTGTTTCCATAAACCCTCATTGTTCCTTGGAGACAATTACCCAATGTCACAACTCAGAGTCCTGGCTAATGTCTGGATCTCCTTATTTCTTGCCTTGGAGAGGTAAATTAGATTTAACTGGACAGCCAATACTGCAGTTTCAGTCCAGATATACATAAAGACCTAGAAAGAGACTACTGGGACAATCAGAACAACTGAATTAACTCCAGCTAAGTCTGGGAGAGCTTCATCTGATTTCTGCACTAGGAAACTCTATGATAATGAGCCTTAATTCACTTATGAGTGTGGTTGCCTAACAGGTTGAGATGCTCCAGTTGGAAAGAACATTCTTTGAGGACTAAGATTTCTTGAATCATCAGATATGGGCCATGAATATGCCATCACTCACCAACTCTGGCCTGATGCAGATCCCTTTGTGCAAAGGCCGTGGAATTTCTCATGTTGACAGTTCATCGACTTATCATGTGCCTTCCCTGCCTATACTGCTGCTAAAGGAATCTGGACCTTGACTCAGGGCTTACAGAGCTTCTGGGAAGAATGCATGTGGATTTGAGTAGTCCTCAATGGTGGGATCAGGGCCCTGATTCATAAGCACTCCTGAATAATGTTAGCTATTTGGTAAGAAAGAGGGAATCAAGGAATTTTCTGAACTTTAGAACAATTCATTTGCAGTGTACACAACAATTGGAGATAAAAGATGTGTACAATAAGTGCATGATAAGATTTTTGGGGATGAACAAAGAATAGGAAGTACATTCTTCAGATGAGCTGTGATATTCTATATTAAGATAATATATAAATTCAGAACATCCATTTTAATAGCTATATCTTAAGGAGATCAGACAACCTACTTACCAGCTGATCAGCAGAATAAAATTACATTTAAGTTCCAATTGCTCCTTAATCGGACCACCCGGACTCCAGAGAGTTCCCTTAATCTTCACAGCCTTCTGGCTACTGTTCAAGAGATTAAAAGACTGGAGACTCAGGTATGTGTGGACACTGTACTTTTGTCTCCACCCACTTCCTAGCTTTCTATTTCCCATCTGATATAACCTGTAATATTCAAGGAACTGCCTCAACAATATTAAGTCATTTGGCATACTGTTTATAGTATCTGGAATAGTTCACTTCAGCTCATTGTTTTGCTACATCTGCTGTATTAAAGCAAAGTATAGAAAGCTCCATAGTGATCCTGAACCAATTAGTTGGTTGTACCTTGCTACTGATCAAAAGAATCCTAAGATCAAGGAGAGCAGATACTGGAATTAATGAAGAGAGCCTCCAAAACTTCACTGCAAAATGGAGAGAGTATACAAAAAAAGGAGGGAATGTAGAAGCTTATCTATGGATAATAAGATCCATCTCAGTTGTGCTGTAAAATATTAATAAGAAGACTATTATGACAATGTTTTATCCTGAAGTCCTTGAACTCATCTGAGTCAAAAATCTAATAAATTTTCCTCTAACAGAAGAAAAACAATTTTAGGGAAGAATCTTGAGTCCCTGAAACTAACAGATTTAATCTTATTTGTAGTAAGCGAACTAAGAGAAAACTGGTCTTTTTATTTAATCCATTTAACACAAGCATCTCTTTGTATGCTTTTGACCATATTCAAAATGGAATCTTCAGAGTGACTGGTAAAGAAAAGGAAATAATTGCTTTGGAGATGGTATTTTCCCAAGGGGATGTGGACACTGACATTATTATTGTTCTGTTGATACAAAGAAAAAACCAAAAACAAAAACCAAAGCTAAACTATGTCCTTCTGTTTTATTTTTCTAGGTAATGTTGACTTTTGATTACTGTATTGTACTATGCATACTATATATATATAGTCTGTTTCTGCCAAATGGACTTTACTTTCTGTTTACTGTTACAGGACAATTCATCTCCTGTCTCAGTGCCTTTTCATGGACCCTCTTGTCCAGAATGTACTCCCTTGATTCCTCCAGATGTTAGTACAAATGCCATGGTCTGCAGAAAACCTATAATAATTCCTTCACTGAAAACGAGTGTATATTTTATGTTTTTTTTTCCTCATCTGTGTGCATATCACAAATTTGTTTTATTTTTGTCTTTGTACCTCAGCACAGTGCCCGACATATAGTAGGCATTTAAGAAATGCTTATTGAATGAATGAATTAGTTGCCAAAGGCAGATCTATATTAGTCAGTTTTTCTGCAGTGTCCAGATGGGAGGTTAGGATGAGTTGAACTAGGGTGACTACAGAATGAGGAGCAAGGAAGGCATAGATACAAGAGATACTGTGGAGATAGAATCAGCAGGATTCAGTAATTAAGAGACAAGAAAGGGTGAGAGAATTAGTGACTTACACAGAAAAATAACAAAGTAGAGAGTGTGTAAAATACCTTAGGTAGAATGAATTAATCTCTTTAAAAAACAAACAAATAATGGGAAATAAGAGATTTGGGGAGTGAGTTATGAAAATATTTTGCAAAACCAGGCAGGAAGATGTCAGGAAAATGGGCAAAATCAGAATGAAACAAAAATAAAGAATGTTACTACATATATCTCTGTCATGAAACAGCAAAAGACCAAATTGTGGTATAAGACTAAGTGCCTCTGTATTCTTATTGTATAACCTGGCTATGTTAGGGCAAAGTAAACTTTTTGTTAACTGTTCAATGACTTCCAAGTGCTTATTTTGTCTAAACATCAAACTTGAATGAAGAGGTTGCTGCATTAGAACCATCTCTGATAGCATGTCTTCCACAGGTAACAAGTAGAGGATGTTACAATGGGCTTTCTTATCAGGAGGATCATGTTATATTGATACTGCCTTGCTGGTTAAAATGTGTGTGGGTGTACTGGGGGTCGTGAACCAACTTCTCTCTCTCCAGCCAAAACAATATATTTGAGAAAAGAGAGCAGCAGTGACTAAGGAGAGGACTTTCTGTTGATAACAGGGTTGGATCTCCTCAAAGTGAAAAAAGGAAGTGACTTTGCCTCCATTTTCTTCTGTAGTAGAGACAGGAATGTGAGGTAGTGGTTTTTGTCTTATCCTTCAGTTCTCAAATGTTATGTGCCTTTCTCTGCTTGGACTGGAATAGAGAAAGCTGCTTGACCCTGGTCAAAGCAGGTCCACATGAACTGAATAGAGGTAATTAAATTCCGGCCTATTTTCAGGAATGGTTCTGCATATGTCTTTAGATTTATTTTTTTAAATATGTTTAAAAATTATTTTGTTTTTACATTGTCTAAATTTACCCCTGAACCTATCTCCCCCCTCTCTCCCATCCCAAGATTTATAATCAAGAATTATATCCTCAAAGTCAGGGGTTCTTAACCTAAGTCAGTGAGTCAATAAGCATTTATTATGTTCTGTTATGTTCTGGGCACTGTGCTAAGCACTAGGGATAAAAAAAAAAGAGACAAAAGGGGTGGCCAGGTGGCTCAGCGAGTAAGAGCACCGGCTCCAGTGTTGGGATGACCTGGAGATCGAATCCCGGGCTCAGATACTCAGCACCACACCCAGAAATAACTGGCCATGTAACCTTGAGCAAGTTACTTAACCCCAATTTGCTTAAAAAAAAAAAAAGAGAGAGAGAGACAAAAGACAGTCTGTGCCCTCAAGTAGCTTATATGCATAAAAACTCCATGTAAATGGAAAGAATAACCAAAATTGTATGCTGTATAAGTGCAATGACCAAGCTTGGCTCTCAAGCTGAGAAAATTATCTCCCTCTCTTCATTGAAGAAGTAGGGGAACTATAAGTATGGAATATTATATACTGTTAGATATAGTCCATGTGTTGGTTAATTTTGTGGAACTGTTTTATTTCTCTTTCTTTTGGAATCTTTGATATAAGGGACAGTTCACTAGGGAGGAAAGGAGAGGATACATTTGGAAATTAATGAATGTGAAATAGAAACAGTATGAATAATATAAAAATTATGTAAAATTAAAAAAAATAATTATGTTAACTCAAATGAGGCAATAAATTTAAAATATATTAATAATTATATTCTTGACTATAAAAATTACTTTTGATGAATTTATATACTTGTAGTGGGTTAGAAATTTTTTCTGAAGTACTTGCTGGTCTTCATTAGTATCTTTCTCCTCATGCAATCATACAATACAATCCTTATACAAGAGGAACATGACAAATATTGGAGGAGCTGTAGGAAAACAGGTATGCTAATACAATGTTGGTAGAATTATGATTTGGTCCAGTCACTCTGGAAAGCAACTTCGAATTATGCTCTAAAAGTCACTAAACTGTGCACACCTTTTGACCTGGTGTTACTATTACTACTACTACTGATGGGGTGCTTGGGTGCCTGTGCTTGAACCCCATTTTGTAAAATGACATCACATTTTTCCCTAGCCTCAAATCTCCCCAGCCTTATCTCTGCCTCTCCCCCCTGCTAGCACTCTGCCTAACAACCATTCATGAACAAATGTTTATCTCCCCTTATGAGGGGAGATAACCAGCTGCACCTATGAATCCTTCACTGGATTATCCATAAGTAACTCCCTAGCCCATTATAGACATTCTGAATCCCTCGTTAGCCTAGGTTCCCAATATCCATCTTGTCAAACAAGACATTGATGGGTAGCAGATTGGGCACTTCTCAGTCAGCCCTGACCGACTTAGTGATGTTTCAAGCCTAAAACCACACCTCCAGGTAACACCCCCCCTTAGGTTATTTCCCAGTGAATTATGGGCAATATACCTGTGCAGTAGATATTAAAAGTACATGTTCCTTTAAGCACTGACCACTCCTTAACTCCACCCTAATCCCACCCTTACCTAGTTAGCATAATTGGCACAGGTTATACTATGGATTATCCTATAAAAACTTTAACTCTACCCCTTTAAGGTTGCAGGTTCCTTAAGACCTCCTGCCCGCTGTATAGCATAACAATTAACTTTTACCAACTCGACTCAGAATGCTTGAGCCTGTGAATTCATTCCAGGCTGCCCACCACGGGACTCTGGTCATTGGGGTCCCTGAAACACCTATCATCCCTTGTCACTACTGTTACTGCTACTGCTACTATTACTACTATTTCTCTCTGACTCCACTAGATTAACCTAAGGAGATAAATGAACAAGGAAAAGGTGCAAAAATATTTATAATTGCTCCCTTTGAAGTAGCAAAGAACTAGAAACTAAAGGGAGTCTACTGGGGAATGTTTAAACAAGTTATGTTGTATCATTGAGATTATTTGATATTTGTTTTTAAAAAAAAGAGAGGGCAATCAGTGGAACATACTAGGTATACAACAAACAAACCCAGTAGCATAAAGTTTGGGAATCCACTTAGTGGTGTAATAGATTGGCAGAAGTTAGGTTTAGAATAACATGTCACCCTATACACCATTATGGGTTCCGAATGGATACAAAAGACATACAAAAAATCACATCATAAACAATTTAGAGGAGAGAGGAAAAAAATTACTTTTCAGATCTGTGAATGTGGGAAGAGTTCATGACTAAACCAGTGATGGAGAGGATCATATAAAATAAAATGGACAGTTTTGATTATATAAAATTTAAAGATGTTTTATACAAACATCTAATATGGTTAAAATCATGTGGAAACCCGATAACCGGGAAATTTTTTTTGCAACATTTCTCTGATAAAGGAAAATAGGAACATTAGTGCACTAATATATTATTATTATACTATATTATATGTTGTGCTTAATTTCCCCAAGCTTATACAACATTTGTCATTTTCTTCCTTGATCATCTTGGCTGATATGTATTAGTTCACTGTTGTAGGGTAGCTAGGTGGGCAGTAGAGTTCTGGGTCTATAGTCAAGAAGACATCTCTCTGAGTTCAAATCTGGTCTCAGATGCTTGCTGTGTGACCCTGGACAACCTTAAACCCTGTTTGCCTCAGTTTCTTCATCTATAAAAATGAGCTGGAGAAGGAAGAAAAACCCAAATGGGGCCATGGAGAGTTGGACACGACTGAAAAATACTGAAGAACAAAGTGCACTGCTGGTGGAATTATGAACTATTTGGAACTATGTCTAGAAAGTAACTAAACTGTGCACACTCTTTGACTTACCTATACCACTAATTGGCCTATACCCCAAAGAGATCAAAGAAAGAAAAGAATATGTGTGCAAAAATCTATAGGAAAAATGTTTATAACAGTTCTCTCTCTACATTTTTATGTGTGTGTATACACACATATGTATGTATATACGTATGTGTGTATGTAACCCTAAACTAGAAGGTAAGAGAGTATCCTCCTATTAGAAAATGACTAAACACATTGTCATATATTAATGTGATGGAACACATAAGAAATGATGAAACAGACAATTTCATAGGAAACTTGGAAGACCTTAATGAAGTGATAAAGAGAAAAGTAAGCAAAACTATGAAAGCAAATAACAAAATAAAAATTATGTTATAGAGAAAAATAACTTTAGAGCTCTGATCAATGCAATGATATACCATGAATCCAAAAGAATAACATTGAAATATTCCACTCACCTCCTGATAAAGAGGTCAGGTATTTTAAATGCAGAAAGAGACATAATGGACAAATTTGTTTTGAGAGCTATATTTTGGGGGTTTATTTTTTAATTTATCAATGAGGGGTAATAGGTGAAACAGACTAAAAATATTTCTTAAATAAAAAAAATATTGGCTTTGTTATTTAGCTTTGTTAACCCTCAATCTTCTTATTTCTAAAATGAGGGAATTGATCTAGGTGATCTCTTAAGGTAACCTTAATTGAAAGATCTCTGGGCCTTAACATCTGAGCTGTCACTGTACCCTTATAACTTATGCTTGGCAACTGAACTTTCTTTTATGATGTCACATTATCATCTGGAGGTGACCCTGGTCCTTAAAAGCTATACCAGCAGAATTCTAACTTGGGCATAGTCTATCAGGTCAGATCCATTTTCACTGTAATTTATTTTTGGATTTTCACAGACCTAGACCCACTGTACTCTTTATCAGATGGAACATTACTCATATTTGTGACATACTCCCCCAAAACAAACAATAGCAACAACAGAAACCCCAAACATTTCTACACGTGGTTTGGACAAAAAGAATTGTATAGTAAGATATGATAGTACTGTTATCCCATCCATATCACGATTTTCCCCATCGTGGTTTTGATAAATTGCGGGTTGGTATAAGAAATTAAATGGGAAATTTGGGGGAGTTTTGCAGAAGCTGCAGAAGATACGTAAAGTCCAGAAGATAACACAGAACCTATAACCAAATACTTAACCCAAATTTACAATTAGGTACTGTAAACACTCCCTGAAAGAAAAATAAAAAATTCAGACTTCTTCTCTGGTATGAAGGGAGTCCCAAAAAATTTTACACAGATTTTCCAGATTGAAGCGGACACCTTGCCTCTATCCCCTGAGATGTGAAAGGAATAACTATAATATCTTAAATGTTGTAGCCATTGTTTATTCTAATTATCATACAATTAAAATTTTATGTCAAAATCACATTGTCTGACATTTTTTGTTAAATAAACAACTCCTCTGGTTGACCTATGGAGACATTCCATATTTGTTTTGTGTCAACTCTTTTTGATACTTTTTACACCTGCTTTTAGAAATAAATTCTAAAATCATTGGAGAACTTTCAGTCTTTTAAGAAGGAATAAAATGATTTTTAGCTTGATAATATGTTTTTCTGTAAAAAAAATAAGATGGAAATTCTGGTACAAGGTATCTTAGTTATATATACATTTCAGCTCCACCTTTATTCCCCACTAAAGATTTTGATTACTGGTCTCTTTTTTGTTTTGGTGTTTCCATCTACAATAGCTCTTCCCTACTAGAGGGTAAACTTGAAGGCAGAGACCACACTTTTTTTATTTTGTATTCCCTGTATATCCAACTAAAGAGCACTTACCAGAAGCAGATACAATAACATTATGATGTGCATCTGCAAAGGAAAAAGAAGATGAAAAGTGTTTACTGCAGAACTCTGAGGTTGCTAAATAGAGCAAGTGTTTCTTGCCACCCCCCCCTTCCCCTCCCTTCCCCACTGATCTTTAACCAAACAGACACAGGAAAAATATGACTAAAATATAGATGCTTGACTCATTCTTTTGGAAATGTAAGGGTTGTCACAAGATGTTTCCTGGAAGAATAAATAATCTGACTCACTAGAAGTGGGGCCAGACTTTTGGATAAGAAAAGCCCTGGCAAACACATGACAGAAGGGGGTCAAGACTCCAAATAATATCCTATTTGAAATACAAAGCACCCCCAAACTTCTAAAAAATATTTAACACAGTACAATACAGCAAATAACTACACTATGAAGTTTCTGTCATTGGAAAGTATCCTTTATTTCTCTGTAGTGGAAATTATTAAGTAGATGCTACAATTTGATGGTTGAATCTGGAAGCTGTATGCCCCTTTTCCTATGGACTTGGCTAAGTTAGGCCATTATTGCATAGAATAAAAACTATAGGCTGTGGGAGTACCCAGGAGCCAAAGGAAGAGGACCAACTCTGCACCTGAATGTAACAACAGCATGCAAAAACTGCTTTGCCCGAGCTGCCAGACCAAATTCGAGTGACAAGAAATGTGGAGCTAATCTTTCTGACAGTGGAGAGGAGGAAGTGGCTAACCTGGTGTTATCCCATGGGTACTGGGGGAGGATTGCTCCATGGTCTGTGTTGTTGTTTGAGCCAGGGTTGTGAAGGACCAGTTTCGGGTTGTTATTATGACTGTTGCAGAAGGTGGTTCTGATGGTATCTCCTTGGAGACTGGCTTCGAGACCATACCTGTTAATGCTGGAGATGCTGTGTGTGTGGATGATGAGAGGGAGATAGAGGATGACACCATGACTGTCTCTGTTGCCACTGTGGCGTCTGACTTTGAAGCTTCTGGTTCTATAGTGAAGCCTGAGATATTGAGAACATAAATATTTTAAAGCAAGTCTCTTGTGGCAGGGGTTGGGGTGAAGACTGCTTTAGAAACAGAATCTAGTAATTAGAATCTAGTTCTGACCCTACAACACTAATCTAATATTAACCTCTGCTCCCTGAAACTAACCTTTTGGGACATCTCTCAAAGTGTAACATTTTATCTTATTCAGAATGACTACCAAAGTTATGGGAAGTAGACAGGATCTGTTATTATTTATTCTACACAACATAAGGAAAAGGATACAAAGGTTTTAGTAGGTACAGATATGCAGAAAGAAGCATTTCTATAATATCTGTGAAGCAAAATATCTGGGAAGATTTATTTTAAAATAACAAATACTATATTTACCAAAGATGCCTTGTATTCAAGTTTTAAATTTCTAAAATTTTCTCAAAACCTTGAAATAAGGGAAACCCTTAGCTGTCCAGTTCTCCCAGCAGAAGTAGAGAGAATCAGAGAGTTAAGTACCTCAATCCCTGTTTGTAATGGGAATGTAAATTTTTAAGATCTTCCCTGCCCCTAGGCTTAAATGCACCTGGATCCTGTGGTGGGAGGCTTGTTTTTCAAGAGATGCTTTGTGATTGGGCAGTGGGTCAAGAGGGTTGTTACATTCTCTGAGCTTGGAGAAGGCTATATAATCCCTGATGTGAGGCATAGTTTTGGGGCTCACTTTGAGAAGTGTTATGTGATTTTACCAGATGAGACTCTGGGCAGCCCTTGAGAGCCCCCTGGCTTTGAAAACCCAGATGTTGATGCTTCCTTCTCTGGTAACTGTGATTAGGTATGGGTGTATGTAATGGTTGGACAGTTTGGAAGCCTGTCTGCTGAAATGTTTCTCTGTCTTGTAACTTCTGCTTGTAACTTCTGTATACTCTGAAGTTCGGGGTGCTGACCTTTTTCCCCTGAACTAGGTAAACAATATATGTTTGATTGATTAAAGCAAGATTGTTAACCCATTTTGAGTTGCTTTGCTTTAGAAAAGCAGATCTAAGAACCTGTGTTGGCAGGCACTGTGGGGATGCTGGGGTGCTTGCTGCTACACATGTTCTAAATAGCTTGACCATTCCTGTGTGGTACTTGGTGGCAAAATGCAAATATGATGTGATATTTTTTTTCCAGTTTCCATAAAAGGAATTATAGCTTAACACATAACTTTCTAATATAGCCCCATATAGTATTGGATGATGATGGCCTCAAATTTGCTTGCTGACCTCAATGTGAATGTAGCTTTCTGGAAAGCAAGGTCCTTTTATGTCTCTCTGATCATATCCATTTATGGCTTCTTCTATGTACTCCCCTAGCTATAAACTCAGTATAGAATCTTTACTTTCCTTGCTGCCGCTCCCATTTGTCATATTCTTCCCAAAGAAATGCGCCAAAGCATCATTTACATGATGTCATATAAATATGGTGGACAGATATCTTGGAGAAGCAAAGTTAGCACATCTGTGGCACGTTGTCCGAGTTTTTTTCATCAAAATATTTATAACGGTACTTTTTGTAGTAGCAAGGATTGAAAATAAAGTATATCCATTACATTTTTTAGTCACTTTTTAACCATAAGTGTAATGGAATTTTTATGGTGCTATAAGAAGCAACGAATATGAAGAATAGAGAAAAGCACAGAAAAATTTACGTGAACAGATGCAAAGTGAAGTAAAAAGAGCCAAGAAAGCAATATGCACAACAAATGCAATAACGTAAATGGAAAAAAGCATAACGTGATTGAAAATGACTGTTGTGAAGTGACACAGAACAAGACTGACTCCTCATCCTCTTACTCTCTTCTTAATTCCTTATAATCCAGCCTCTGACTTTATTGTTCCATTGAAACTGCTCTCTCCAAAGTTACTAGTGGCCTCTTAGTTGCCACATCCAAAGGCCTTTTATCAATCCTCATTCTCCTTGACCTCTCTTCAACCTTTGACACTGTCAGTCACTCTTTCCTTGATATTCTTGAGGTTTTCAGGATACTACTCTCTCCTGGTTTTCCTCCTTCCTATCTTATCTCCCCAGGTCCTTCTCCAGTTCACATCCTTTAACTGCTCGTTAGAGTTCTACCCTGGGCCCTCCTCTCTTCTCCCTCTATATTACTTCATTTGGTGATCTCATCAGCTCCCATAAATTTAATTACCATCTCTAAACAGACAATTCTCAGATCTACCTATCATGCCTCAACCTCTCTGTTGACCTCCAATCTCACATCTCCAGTTGCCTTTCAGACATCTCATACTGGGTATTCACTAGACATCTTAAACTGAACACTTCTAAAACAGCACTCATTTTTCCCCCCCTAAACTTTCTATCCCTTCTTACTTCCCTATTACTATAGAGGGCAACATCATCATCCCAGAACCTCAGGCTCACAATCTAGGAATTATCTTTGACTCCTCCCTATCTCTCATCCCCCCATATTCAATCAGACACCAGGGCCTATTGATTATACTTTTGCAGCATAATTCAAATACACCCCCTTCTGTCCTCTAGTGTAGATCTCCTCAAAACTAGTTGTCCAAGTTTTTGACAGCAGAACTGTCAGACTTGGAGCTGAGAATTTTTGATCAAGACATAAGGGTAGATCTGGGAATGTATGTGATATAGCAAAAGTGAAATCTACAGAAAATTCCTGAACTTATTTTTATTCTAAATATCTTCCTTTAAAAAAACAAACAAACCAGAACTGTTTACTGTTAATTGAAAAAGACTTATCTCTTCTCATTTTCTCCATATATTCTTTGGTGGATGCACTAATGGATAGTGAAATAGATGAAGAAGAGACAGCAGAAGAAACAAAGGGCCTGGATGATATGCAAACACCATATTCTATCTTTAACTAATCTATAGTTGACTATAAAATTAGAATGTGACCAGCTAAGAATTTAGTGTATCATTCTAGAAATTTGTAATTGATAAACAAAACTTATCCTGAGAATGAACAACACTGAAGAAACTGGGATGGAAGATTACCCCAGGTTCAAGTGAAATGCGATAGTATTTGTTACTACACACATCATAGTAATAAACCAATTATCATTATTCTGATTTAAGGACTCTTGGATTTAATCTGAGACTCTCAACACTTCACCTTAAAATGATGCAAATTATGAAACATAAAACCAGGATGTGAAACAAAAGTCAAGTTACCTTGATTTTAAAGAATCGAAAGTAAGATGTTGTTAGACCTTTCCTTTAGTTGTAGCTATCTTTTTTTTTTTTTTACAAGTGTGCTAAGTTCCACAATTTATGCATTTTTTGGATATGGAAATAAATGTGATAGTAGGAAAAAAGAGTCCTGCAACAACATCTCATTGAGATATTCATACCTTTTCCATCAGGGGTGAGAAGTTCCTTTGTTGGCTTTTGGTGAACCAAGGCAGGATCTCCTAGAGAAGATAATTAAATGATATTTATGGCTGAATTTTGAATTGTGGTAGTTCAGAAATGTAAATACCTTTTGTTATTTATTTTTTCTTTTTAACAAAGAGGTAGTGATTTTCTTTTTAGGCTGGCTGCCTTAGAGGTACAAGTAATGAACTAAAGATTGCCTTAAAATTCCTCCAGCTCATTGATCAACATACAGATGGTCAAAGTACAAATGATCAGATTATATAATTTTACTATTTTGAGTGTCAACCATGACTTATATAGATGGCAGTTTCCTCTGAGGGTAATACTACCAGTGGCAGGGGGGAGAAACTAGGAGAAAGACCTGATCTCTTTTACCAGGACATAAAAACCCACTGTAAGGACTATGTGTGCTATAAATTCTGTTGGACTCTGTGAAACTAGAACTCTCCTAATTCCCTCAAAACTTGAACAGACCATATCTTTTCATTTGTTCCTTAATTGCTATGATATTGACTCCCACACCCGAACAAAACCCAGCACCCTGCCTCTGTCCCCTTTCCTTAGCAATCTACATCTGATAACTGCTTCTCAGCTTTGTACAACTTTTCTTGCACTTCTGGCCCAAATGGGAACCTCTTCTTCTTCTAGGTCATACAGTCTATAGCAGGTCTTTCTCTAGCCCATGTTTAAGTGTTCTAAACACTTTCAAGTCATTTCAATGGGACAGGTCAAGGGGCAGCATTATCTTGGACCTCATAGTCAGGAAATGGCTGAGCTGGTTAGGATAAGTCTTCTAATTGATAATTTTGGGGGCATGATTGCAGATTCTACACATTTCTACCCACCTAATTCAACTCTATTAGTAATGCAGCTGGTGAGGGAATGCTGACAGGAGTCCTAGTATTCCATTCAGGCCTCTATGTCAAAAAAAGAACTCTTTCTAACAAGCCATCTGTACTTTGATCATTCAATGATTTATATAGCTTTTGGTATGTTCTTCCCCACTGACCCAGGAAAGCTGTAGGAAAAGGGCCACTTACTGATGCACTTCAGATTGGTCTCTGTCCAGTGGGCAGTGTTTGAGTTCTGGTCAAGTATACACTGAATAAGGTTGGATGTCCCAGCTTGACGTTTGAAGCCTGAATTACAAACATACCGTTCCTTGGATTTTACGCTGTGACTCTTGACTTGAATATCTGCATGTTCAACAGATCTGGGAGTAGGGCATGTTACTTCTGTAAAAATACAGAGCAGGAAGATTGGAATACTCAGGGCTACTGTTACTATAAGGCCTATTAAGACAAATGTCCCATGTTCTAGAAGGCTGATAAAAAACAAAACAAAACAAAAAACTTCTGTGGCTTGGAAGTCTTTCCAAGGATCTCACAGCCCCATTTGAGCATACCAGTGACCTTACACTGCTAGTAGCATGAGCATAGGAAAAGCTGAGGTAACAGAAGATCCTTCTTCATATTGTGGCATAGTACAGGTGAAAATCCTGATTCAGATTAGCTTTGTGGTTTTTGGCACATCATTTAATCCTGGGCATCTCAATTTCTGCACTTAAAAAATGGAATAATAACAATTGTACTAATTACTTCACAGATGTTATGAGAAAAGTACTTTAAATCTTAAAGTGCTATATAAATACTTTTTGAGTACTTATCATGTGCAAGGTATTAGAATAAGACCTGGTCCCTACCCTCATGGAGCTTACAGTCTAACAAAAATGAAGGAAATTAATATTACTTATTATTTTACCTAATATAAATTGCTACAGGTCCTGGGAAAGTGGTCATTTGCAAGATCTTGGTAACATCTAAAATATGTATGCTCTATCATAGTGATGCAAGGTAGAGTCAGGTGTTATGAAAAGTCTGAAAGGTTCCCTTAACAGTCAGTCAATCAATAAACATTAAGTACCTACTATATGCTAGACACTGTGCTAAGAACTGGGAATACAAATAAAAGCAAAGACAAAACAGTGGTACCAGGTAAATTACGGCTAAACCATATGGACTAAACGGTGTAAAGTCTCAGTCGATATCATTGGCTTATCTCTATGTGTCATGGGGTCTTGTCCATGGTCACAGACAAAATTTTCACTGAAATCAAGATTAGTAAATAAAGAGGTGAATTTTATCTGAGAAGAAAGAGACTGTGGAAGCTCTGGAAAACTCTGTCCCTTCTGCTCAGCTCTACTGCAGAGAAATCACATAGGATTTTAAGGTGTAAATTTCAATGGTTCAGAGGATCTGCAGCCAGAAGGAATCTTAAGAGGAAAATGAGAACTGGAGTGGTTTGGTAGCTTCCCCAAGGTCACACAGGTAATGAGTGGAAAAACCGGGATTTGAACCCAGGTTCTATGACTAAATTCAGTGCTTTTTTTTTTGCAGAAGCACACTCTGCCATACCAATGCTCTAAAGGCAGTTTTATGTCTGCTTAATTCTACAAGCTTTTTTGCCTGCTTTCATGTCTGCCTTCACTGATGGCTAACAGGTTCCCCTAGTTCATCTCCCACCATAAAACTCCACTAATCTCTGCCATACAAGTGTACTATTCTAGTCATGTGGCCTGTCCTGTTGCTAACTATCCCTCTTCCTCCAAGCCAGACTTCCCCTTAGGCCTTATCCTCACCTTTATAATGACAGTGTCCCAGGAGAGTCCTGTTTCATTGTTATCAAACTTCCTGTTATCCTCTTCCACTCATTCTGTCTTTTCTAATTAACTAAAACCTGGGCTATCAGCTATAAAGTTCTCTTTTCTCCTTCTTCCTACCTCCCCACCCCAATCTCTCAAGACCAGAGATTAGTTAGTACACTCTTTGCTTTCCAGTATCTCTGTCAACATTACTCAATTACCTCTTATTTGAATCTTTTTTGGGAGGGTCTCATTTAAGGTTAACACTATCCAACTACCCAACTCACTTCTAATACTCATTACTATCATCTATCAGTCTTCAGATGGCTTACTGTAATAGTAATGTAATTTTGAATTTGAAGATCCCTTTGTGTTGGCAAAAGTAGCAGGTACTTAATACTTAGTAACTGATCAAGCCTCTGATTGGGGGAACAGAAAGTATGAATTCCTGTCTCCTGTTAACTGATATAACAGGAAGGGATTGGCAGAAGGAAGTGAAGTAGGTAATACTGTGTATGTAAGAAAAGCCCCAGAGAGGCACAGTCAGAATTTCCTTGAGACCAAGATCTGGTAGCAGAACAGCTACAGAAGAATGGAGAACTGAGTCCTGAAAACTTATCTTGGTGGAGCTTCTACTGAACAGGATCCCAGGAGCCTAGAGCCCAGAGCCAGGAGGCCAGGAGCCAGGAGCCCAGGTGACGGAAGCATGACCAGGATGCTGAGACTTTGTTTGTTTGTGGCTTGGTTGAGCCTTGAATTCCTTGGAGCAGAAATGGTGAAGGATCTGACATGGACCGGACCTTGTGAAGTCCAATGTGAAGCAGGACTTCCCCAGAGAGCTGGTCAAGGAACTGGGAGCTGTCTGCCATTGAATCCAGGTAGAATCTGGGACCATGGAGGGGATCCAGGGAATCTGAGAATAGGCTCCAAGTCAAGATGAAGAAAAGACCTCTCCTTGGGTACTGAGTAATTATGGAATTATAGTTTACTAGTGACCTAAAGGGTGGAGAGTTTTGTGTATGACACTTAGTAAGACTTTGCTGAATAAGTGACTGATTGTACTTTGACTATTGTTACTGATTAGTGACTGATTGAGTTAATCAAGACTTTGCCCCAAGAGTGGAAGACTTTGACTGTGTACTTTGATACTACTGATAAGTGACTGATTGAATTAACTTAAGAGTGACTATTTTACTTTGAGACTATGTTGTGAATATTATATTGTGATTTTCTGTGATAAGTTGAAATATAGTGAATGCTGTATTTTGAATTATGCTGTACCTTGATTTTCCATGGATGTTTTGCTTTTGTTATGGAATAAATAGAATGATCACTACACTGAGTAATCAGAACCTTAAAAAAACCTGTTTATAGTAGCAGTTCTTCTGGAAAGCTTCTGTGCATGGCATTACACTTACCTACTTTTCCTCTATTATAATAGCATTTACTTCAGTCTCCTTTGCATTCTTTTCCTACCATTCATCCTGGGAGTCCAAATTTTCTATCCTGAAAACCAATTCAAAACCATTTTTCTCCAGATTGTTGAATTTATTAACTTCTGTGACCTTTATCCCTACCTTCCTTAAGCTAATCATCATGGTGTCCAGCCTAGAATCTTATCATCATTCAAAACTGCTGCATCTCCAAGATCCTCAATTCTGAAACTTCCTACTCTGACCATAGTTTGATCACTTCTACCTCTTCTTCCTCTCTCCCTTACTCCTTCTAATCCCTGAGCCTTCATATAGCCACCTTCTTTGATTCAATTCAAACCAATTCAATTAATCAGCCATGTTTTTAAAAGTACCTACTAATGTAAGGCATTGTGTGAGTATTTGGGGTACAAAGATTAAAAGAGTTTACAGCTTGCTAGGAGAGTAATAAGACATGCACATAAATAAGGATAAAACAAGATAAAATGAGATAGAGGAAAAAGGAAAGATGAAGATAAAATATTATGGAAAATTTGAGGTAAGAGATCATTTTAAGATAGGAAGATCAGGGGAAAATTATGGAGAAGGTGGCACCTGAGCCTTCCTTTGGAGGAAGAGGATTTTAATAGGTAGATATGAGGTGAGAAGAATATATATTCCAGGCATGGTGGATTCTGAACAAATGCACAGAGGTAGGAGACTGAAAGAGGAGATTTTGAAAATTCAATTTATCTGGAATAGGGAATACATAAAGGGGAGCAATGTGAAATAATGCTCCATACCACTCTGTACTTTTAGTTTGTCAGTCTTGTTCTGGTTTACCTCTTCACTACTTAGTTTTTACCTTGTGGTTAGGCAATTCAATCATGACTCTTCTTTCTTAATTGCTTTGTTTCCACAATCTACCACTTCTTCTATTCTAAAAATTTGCAATCTTGGGCAACTCCTACGATCTGCCTTTTTTGTTCTTATTCCTAAACTGCTGACCCCTGCTGAAGGAAATAGTGAAATCATTCTGAATACGACCATGACAAATTTATGTTTCCTAGTTTGCTGCATCTGACATTGCTGAACACCTTGTTCTCCTAGACACTTGTCCTCTCCCTCTCTGGAATTTCATTACATTACTTTCCTGGTTTTCCTGTCTAACCGCTCTTTCTCAGTCTCCTTTGCTGTCTCAAGCATATACCTCTTCTGAGTATAGTTCAACTGTTCTTCCTTTCCATGTTTATTTAATGCCATTTAAACTTCCTCATATATTATACTAGGAATGTAATGTTATAGTCCCAAGCCTGCACCATTTTCCCAACTGGTGTGAATTAATCAAAGAACATTTATTAAACACCTACTATATTCCAGGTACTATGCTAAGTGCTGGGGATACAAAATGAAGCAAAGGACAGTCCCTGATCTTAAGAAGCTTACAGTCTATTCAGGGAGACAAGAAGACAACAGACATAAACAAGGCAAGCAACGTGCGCATAAATAAAATCACAGAAGACACTGTCATTAAAGTGAGTTGTAGAAGATGGGATTTTAGTTGGGACTTAAAGGAAACTAGGGAGATTTCACCACAAAAGGAAGGAAATTTAAACTGTGGTTAGAAATGTCACCAATGAAGTGCTTTGGGGAAAACAAGAAGAGAAAGGAGTTATTTACTTGGATTATCTCTCACCAACTGTCACAACTGCCTTTTGGGCCTGTGAACTCTTGCTATATACTTTTCCTTTCTCCTTGTGCTCTCCTGAGTGTGCACTCATCATTTGCATCCTGCTCTCACACCAAAACTTTGATGGAAGTCCCTTTCTTAAGGCCACCCGATCTTCAAAACAAACATCAAAACTTCAGCTTTCTTAAATGCCTGAGAAAAGTCTAACTTCAAGGATTTGGAAGGTCCTCCAAAGTCTTTGGGATCCCCAGGAAGTCTTCCAAAATTTCTGTGATCCTGAGTTTTGGCATGTGATAGGACCACTGTCATTGACAAAGGAATAGTTTGTCATAGATATCTTGACAAGTTTTATCCCCCCTCATATTTCACCTATTTACTCTCCTTCTAGTTCCATCCATAAATACTCTTGGGGGGTGATGCAGCTTTCTATACATTTGATGTTCCTAATACTTCATAATCAACATCTTTCTCCATAAGATATTACAAATGAGTTTATAGGATTATATACTTAGAGAAGAACTGCCCTTGCTATTCTTCTCTAAATTTATAGCCAAGAAGATCAAGTATTTGTTGACTGAGATAGTTTCTAGGCTTTCTGATCACCTCATTGATTTCTATCAGTTAAACTTCATTAGGAAATGGAAGTAATTTTTGTTGATGTATGTCCATTCTTTTGTTCATCTTCCATCTTTTGATATCAACACTTTCCTTAAACATAGTATGGGTTTGCTTTAACTGTATGCCATATAGTTTCATTTTTATTCTTCTAATGTGGCATTTCTTTTGATCTTTGCTCTAACAAGTACTTACTATATCTGGCACTATCTAACCTCTCTTTTTGAAGTAAGTACTTAGACATGAAACTCCTGATCTACACACCTTTGGCCTCTTTCATTTTTTTAACTCTTGGGCCATATTTTCCACATTTTTTTGACATCTACCCTCATGTTTATATTTGCTCTGAACTTACCAATTATCAAAGTTTGTGCCAATTTAATTTGGAGAGTTTTACTGAGTTTTTTAAAAATAGAATTTATTTACCACCTCAAGATGCAATTATTTTCATGGTAGCCTCTTTAATTAAAAAAATCTAAATTTAAAACCATTTTAGATTTAACAAACAGAAAAGGGAGTGCTTCTACAGGCAAAGTAAAAAAGAAAAGGAGGATTACACGTAAAAAGGTGAATCTCCATTATGTGTAGCTTGTTTTTTTAATATGTTGCTGTTCAGGTTTGTCCTACTCTTTATGTCTCCATTTGGGTTTTCTTGGCAAAGATCCTGGAGTGGCTTTCCATTTTCTTCGCCAACTCATTTTATAGATTCCCTCATCTGAGATAAAGATGATTAAGTGACTCGCCCAGGACCACACATCCTAAGTTCTTCAGAGTTGTCATGGATCATTGTATTACTGAGAATAGGTAAGTCATTCACAACCAATCATCTTACTATTGTAATTTTTGCTGTTGTAATATTTGCTGTTGCTTTGTACCCAGTGCATTTCACTTTGCATCAACCCATGTAAGTCTTTCTAGGTTTTTCTGAGAGCACCCTGCTCATCATTTGTTATAGTACAATAGTATTCAGTTAAAAGTATATCCCACAGCTTATTCAGTCATTCCTCAATTGATGTGCATCCCCTCAATTTCTAATTCCTTGCCCCCAGAAAAGAGCTGCTTTAAATATTTTTGTGCATATAGGTCCTTTTCCTTTTTGTTTTTAATCTCTTTTGGGATACAGACCTAGTAATGATGTTGCTAGGTCAAAGGGTATGCATGGTTTTATAGCCCTTTAGGCATAGTTCCAAATTGCTCTATAGAATGATTTAATCAATTCATAACTCAGACAACAGTACATTGATGTCTCATTTTTCCCACATCCCCTCTACCATTTGCCATTTACATTTTCTATCCTATTATCTAATCTAATAGGTATGAGGTAGTATCTTAGAATTGTTTTAACTTGCATTTCTCCAATCAAGTGAGTTAGAATATTTTTTTCATATGGCTATAGATAGATTTAATTATTTCATCTGAAAACTGATGATATCTTTTGATCATTTATCAATTGGGGAATGGCTCTTATTTTTATAAATTTGACATAGTTTTCTATATGTTAGAGAACTGAGGCCTTTATCTGAGAAACTTGCTTCAAAAAAATTTCTTTTAGTTACTATTGCTAACTGTATTTCCCTCCATCCCATTTACCCTACTCCTGTTTATTCTATTCTCTCTCTCCTTTTGCCCTGTCCCTCTCAAAACTGTTTTGCTTCTGATTACTCCTTCCTCCAATCTGCCCTCCCTTCTATACCCCTCATCTCCCTTCTCTTATCCCCTTCCCCTTCTATTTTCCTGTAGGGCAAGATAGATTTCTATACCCCATTGCCTGTATAGCTTTTGTTTCCCATTTGTATGTAAAAACAATTCTTAACATTTGTTTTTAAAACTTTGAGTTACAAATTCTCTCCCTTCTTCCCTCCCCACCCACCCTCATTGAGAAGGCAAGCAATTCGATATAAGTTATACGTGTGTAGTTACGCAAAACACTTCCATAATAGTCATGTTGTGAAAGACTAAACATATTTCCCTCCATGCTATCTCTCCTCTCCACTTATTGTATTTTCTCCTTTGACCCTATCCCTTTTTAAAAGTGTTTGCTTCTGACTACCCTCTCCCCCAATCTGACCTCTCTTCTATCATCTGCCCCCCTAATCCCCTTCCCCCTTAGTTTCCTGTAGGGTAAGATACTCAGTTGAATGTGTATGTTATTCCCTCCTTAAGCCAAATCCGATAAGAGTAAGGTTAATTTATACCCTCTCACCTCCCCTCTTCCTTTTTCTTGCTTCTTTTATGTGAGATAATTTACCCCATTCTATCTCTCTTTTTCTCCTCCCAATACAATCCTTTCTCACTCCTTAATTTTATTTTTTTAGATATCATCCCTTCATATTCAACTCACTCTGTGCTATCTATCTATCTATCTATCTATCTATCTATCTATCTATCTATCTA
>NW_027185867.1:3108090-3126283 GCF_028583685.1 Petaurus breviceps papuanus | reverse complement strand
TCTATCTATCTATCTATCTATCTATCTATCTATCTATCTATCTATCTCCAACCACCCTAATATTGAGAAAGGTCTCATGAGTTATAAATATCATCTTTCCATGTACGAATGTAAATAGTTCAACTTCAATAAGTCCCTTATGAGTTCTCTTTCATACTTCTCTTGATACTTGTATTTGAAAGTCAAATTTTCTATTCAAGAATGCTTGAAAGTCCTCTATTTCACTGAATATCCATTTTCCCCCTGAAGTATACTGAGTTTTGCTGGGTACACGATTCTTGGTTTTAATCCTAGCTCCTCTTACCTCTGGAATATCATATTCCAAGCCCTCCGATCCCTTAATGTAGAAACTGCAAGATCTTGTGTTATACTGATTGTATTTTCACAAGACTCAAATTGTTTCTTTCTGGTTGCTTGCAATATTTTCTCCTTGACTTGGGAACTCTGGAATTTGGCTACAATATTCCTAGGAATCTTCCTTTTGGGATCTCTTTCAAGAGGCGATTGGTAGATTCTTTCCATTTCTATTTTACCCTCTGATTCTAGAATATCAAGACAGTTCTCCTTGATAATTTCTTGAAAGATAATGTCTAGGATCTTTTTTGATCATGGCTTTCAGGTAATCTAATAAATTTAAAATTAACTCTCCTGGATCTATTTTCCAGGTCAGTTGTTTTTCTAATGAGATATTTCACATTATCTTCTATTTTTTTCTCTATCCTTTTGGCTCCATTTTATAATTTCCTTATTTCTCATAAGGTCATTAGCTTTCATTTGCTCCATTCAATTTTTTAAGGAATTATTTTCTTCAGCAAGCTTTTGGATCTCCTTTTCCATTTGGCCAATTCTTCTCTTTAAGGCATTCTTCTCCTCATTGGCTTTTTGAACTTCTTTTGCCATTTGGTCTAGTCCCTTTTTTAAGGTGTTATTTTCTGCATTATTTTTGGGAGTCTCCCTTAGCAAGCTGTTGACTTATTTTTCATTATTTTCTTGCATCACTCTCATTTCTCTTCCCAATTTTTCCTCTACTTCTCTCACTCAATTTTCAAAATCCTTTTTGAGCTCTTCTGTGTCCTGTGACCAATTCACATTTTTCTTGGAGGCTTTGGATGTAGCTTTGACTTTGTTGTCTTCTTCTGAGTGTATGTTTTGATCTTACTTGTTGCCAAAGTAAATTTCTATAGCCTGAGTTTTTTTTTCTGTTGTTTGCCCATTTCCCCAGCCTATTACTTATCTCTTAACTCTTTGTTAATGTAAGGCTCTTCTTCCAATGTGGAGGGTGTATGGTCCCAAGGTTCAGGAGTTTTGTGTAGCTGTTTTCAGATATACTTCTAGGGACATAGTTTTCAGTTCTTCCAAGGTGATATGATCTAAGGAGAGGTGGTTATTCCTCTCCTGTCATGTGCTCTGGTCTGTGAGTGAACACAGATACTCTTTTCTGCCCTGAAACTGTGAGGAGGATTCCCTCTCCATTGTGCCACAAGCTACACAACACCAGTGCTCCTCCTTGTCCCAGGACTGCAACTTGGATCCAAGTATGGGCAAAGCAACAAAGTCCTGCCTTAGTGCCAGCAAAGAGACCCCTATAATCATCTTCTGCCCAGTGGTTGGATCCTCACACTGGCTGTGGGCTGAGAGCTCTGCAAGCAGCTGCTGTCACCACCACCACTGATTCAGTCACTCCCAAGGCCCGCTTCTGGTTTATTGGGATAGGGGCTGCACTGTGCTCCTCTCTCACTCAGGTCCAACAGACATTTCCTACTGACCTTCTAAGTTGTCTTCGGCATTTGTGGGTTGAGAAGTCTGGAAATTGCCACAGCTGCCAGTGATTCCGTCCTCTGAGGACTGTTCAGGGCTTCCTGGAGTCCAGACTGTGCTCATGACCTGTGTTGGACTGTGCTGCTCTCTCACCCTGGTGCAGCAGACCTTTCCTGTCAGCCTTCCAGGTTGTCTTGGGCTAGAAACTTGTTTCACTCTGTTTTTTAGTGGGTTCTGCTGCTGTAGAATTTGTTTAGTCATTTTTTACAGGTATTTGGAGGGGTTGTTATTTATTATTATTGTTGTTATTTGGGGAGAGTTCAGTTGAATCCCTGAAGGGGCAAGGCAAGCCTCTCTGTGAGGAATAAGATTATACAGACCAAGGCCCCAACTCAATATGATCTTTCTATTACCCTGAGCAGTTTGGGAATTGAGGATTCTGAGAATGTGAGGACTGTTCCTCTCCTGGATCCTTGAGAAGAGGTATGTTAATTGCCCAACTCCTGGAACTAGCCATTCCAAGGAAACATCACTCTTGGGGAGGTGGGGGCTTGGAGGAATTGGCCTCTGTCCCAGGCCTCACACAAGATGCTTGCTACAAACACCTGGCAGTATGCCTTCTTTGTACTCAGCACTACTTAAACTGTAAGATTCAGACCCCAAATTGGAATCTCACCCATGGAGGAGACATCCTGCCTGGGACCCTCCCGAGCAGGACCCTGACAGCTGTACCTGGGATTTCCCAGCTTGTGTGGTCAGGTATTGGTGCTTCCTTGCATTGGTGATGATTATAAATATGTATATATATATATATATATATAATACATTAATCATACTTGCTTTTATTTTACTATTCCTAAGCCGTTTACTTTGTTATTTCTGGTTTCCTTCCCACTTGCCTATATTCTGAATAAATATTCTAAATAAACTATATTGGATCTTTTGAAGTGCCAAGTGTTTCGTTCATGCGAATCCTGAACCTCCTTAATCAGACATTAATTGGAGTCACGAACCAGATTCATGGGTTAGGATGCTGTTCTTCAAGAAACTCAGGAATTTCAGGAAAGCCAGGATCCTTGTGTTAGTATCAGATGGTTTAAGCATGTTGAAAGGGTTTGAGGAAGTTTTTGTTTTAGGTATAAAGGCAGAAATTGGGTGTTTGTTGTTATTGAATTTGAGATGAGCACTGATTATGATAGAAAATAGACTATTGTAACTTGTTATCATTGTTAGAATCAAAGAAAGCAGTTAGAATTTTGGCCCAGCATATTTTAAACTGACTTGATTATAGTAGGTGATTTCAAACTCCTTGTAAACTTTCCCAGGAAAAATGAGAATGTGAATGGGTAATTGGAATATTAAGGAAAGAAATAAATTTGTGGATATATTTCCTTTCTGAGGACCAAGGGTATTAGAACTTAGAAATATATAGTTACATGATCAAAAGGTACATATTGTTATTTGGCATTAAGAAAGTGATTCACTGTATGCTCCCCACCCCCACTCCCCCGAAAGTTTTATTTACCTTAGTTTACTGTTCAGCAAGGGGATGGTGGTAGAATCCATATCCTAGGGATTTTATAATTGTAAAAGTGCTTGGTATTAAACAACAATGCTATTTGAGTGTAAACTGTGTAAGCTAAAAATTAATTTTTTTTATGTTTGTTAACCTTATGTGGAATTTTCTTTAGGTGTGAATTTTATGCTAATGGTTATGGGATGAATAATTCTCTGTGCAAGGTGAATTGGAAATGCATTTTGTAGAATTCTTACTGAACAAATGAGAAACCTTGAAAAAAAAAGAAAAATATAGGGATGTGGTTTTGATGGGAGAGAAATGGTTAATCAATAAATCATGAGGAAAATTTTGTCAATTTTTACATTAAGGAGTCCATTGGGGAGTGTAAGTAATGTGTGTCCTAGCTTTAAAGAAATATATATGTATAAGTATATTTATAGTTGCTAAACAAATCTGTAAAGTGTCTTCTATGCAAGGAAGTAAACAAAAGGGTATTAAGAAAGTAGTGTGAGTCTCCTGGCAGGAAGACTAGGAAAGACAGACCCCGAGATTTGGAGAGTGGCATTTATAGGTTCCAGAATAGTGAAGTAGTTTCAGAAATTTTATGGGAAAGACTGAGAACAAGATGGGAGACACAAGATAAGAGAGACAAGGAAAATTTTATAATCCAGAATGGGGAAGCAATTTCATCAGTCCTGGGAAAGGAAGCAGGGAGAGAGGGACAGCAGGGACAGAAGTCTGTCCAAGAGTGCATTAGATATTATCTGTAGTCAATTGTTTATAATCAGAATGATTCGACAAAACTGTGGGATACTGTTTTACTGTTAAAGCCCTAAGATTGTTAATTGTGAATGTGTATGGAAAGGCGGTGTTGGGTGCCCCTGAAAATAATCTGTGTGGGCAAGTTCATCAGCCCTGGAAAGCAAGCTTGTTTTAGTTATGAAGCTCCTAAACAATGAACCTAACTTACTAAGAAGTAGCAAAAGATTAAAAAGGATTTCTGTCAATTGGCTTTTATATCAGGATAAGTTTAGATTTGAGAAGGAAATGGAAGCCCTTACATATGTGAGACTTGATAAATCTTTATTGCTTATTGCAGCTTCATGAGAATAAAAATTGGCTCTAAGCTGTGATTGGTGAAAATTGTTATTTAAGGTAAAAGGCACTTGGGACCATAACTAAATTTTGTTTTGAGTTTGAATTTGAGTATATTTGTCTGAATTAAATTAGTATTTGAGAGATATGCCACAAGCTATTCAGAGGGAATGTGATCCTGTACTGTTAACAGGTGGAAATCTACATTTGGTAAAGACCAAAGGAACAATCTTAGCTTCTGTCTGGGATGGGATCCCTCCTGGCTCAGTTTACCATTAATTTACCATTAATCCAAGACCATTATCAGTTAATGATGGGGTTCCTTTGAAAAGGAATGTTTCCCACCTATTCCTGAGTCTAGCTATGAGGTAGAACAGATGCTGCATGTTTGGATATCTGTGACTTTACCTGAATTTAAACAGTCAAGGATATTTTATTCTGTCATATTTGGAAGTTCATGTGTCCCTAATTTTTTCCTTCTATAGCAAATTTCTATGATCAGGGCAAGTAGTCAGTAAAAGATAGGAGCTCTTTCGTGTAAGCTCCAATAGCCAGACTGATTTATCCTCTATAGGCCAAGAGGCCCCTTTCTCTGGATGCCTGTATAATATACCTTACCTTCATTGGCAGGGTGATGATTTCTACTTTTCCCCTGACCAAGAGGACACTCTTAACCTTGAATGGACCCCTAAGCCTTTGCCCTTACCACATGTCTATCTTTCCTTTGAACCCTTAATTTCTATATTGAATTCTTCCCTGGAACTGAGGCAACTATTGGAGAAAAATCAATGAGCGCTCAATGAACATCGAATACAAACCCATAGAGTTGCTAATAAGAGGCCTCTCATTTAATCACTAATCACCACTGGTATGATCTATTATTTAGCATGTTGTTAATTCTTTTATTTTTGTGTAACATCTATATATACTTTAGGATAAGGAAAAAAAATATATATCTATGACCCCACTTGCAGGGATGGCCTATGCTTTGTATAATCTTAAGGTTGAATGAAGGGGCAAGGTAAGCCCCTCTGTGAGAAATAAGATTATACAAACCAAGGCCCCAACTCAATATGACCTTTCTATTATCCTGAGTCATTTGGGGACAGAGGATCCTGAGAACATGAGGGCTGCTCCTCTCCTGGGACCCTGGCCAGGTCCTTGAGAAGAGATATGATAACTGCCCAACTCTTGGAACTAGACATTCCAAGAAAACATTGTTCTTGAGGAGGCCTTAGGGGGGTTGACCTCTGTCCCAGGTCTCACAAAAGATACGATGCTTGCTAAAAACACCTGGCAGTATGCCGTCTTTGTTCTCAGCACTACTTGAAATGTAAGATTCAGACCCCAAATTGGAATCTCACCCATGGAGGAGACATCCTGCCTGGGACTCTCTCAAGCAGGACCCTGATAGCTATACTGGGATTCCCCAGCTTGTGTGGTCAGGTGTTGGTGCTTCTTCACAATGGTGATGCTTGTAAATATATATATATATATGTATATATATATCAATCATAGTTGCTCTTATTTTACTATTCCTAAGGCTTTTACTCTGTTATCTCTGGTTTCCTTCCCACTTGCCTATATTCTCAATAAATATTCTAAATAAACTATATTGGATCTTTTGAAGTGCTGAGTGTTCCATTCACATGAATCCTGAACCTCTTTAATCAGACAGTCCCTGATTTTACTCTGCCATCTTGGTTCCAAGATGGTTTGCTATCAAATTTGCTGTTTGCTATCAAAATTATTTTATTTAGGCACTACGCTGACTCCAAAGTGCAGAACTTTCCCTCTGGTGATAATCTGTGTTTTTCTCAAACTATACCTTATTTTCTTTTAAAGTTTTGGAACAATTCTTGTATTATGACATTATTTTATTTAAAAAAAGTCTTATGCTTTCTGGGTGATAGTTCATCTCTATGCAACTGTCTTCAAGGTCAGTTAGTTTTGCTTGCATAGACTTGATATTCTCTTTCGATGTTTTTTAAAAAATGTTATTGCTTTCTCTTTTGCCAAAGTTCCCTCCACTTCAATATTTTTGTGTTCCAAATCTGTTAATTTGTTTCATTTTTTTAGAGTGATTCTAAATCATCAATCCAATTTTTTCCTAGCCTAGAATTACATTCTTATTTCTGTGTTGAGCAGAACTATTCTCTGCATTTGGAACTGTAATCTTAGAAAACTTTATCTGAGTGTTGTGCCTCTATGGGTAACATTTTTCCTTAGGAGAAGGGAAATCAGAATTCCTGGGGGACAACTGCAACCCATAAGGTTGAAAAGACATGGAAGAGGAGACTATATAACAATCAGGAAAGAGAATGATCATGGAAAGGACTAAGGGTAGAATTTCACAGACTGAGAAAAAGAATGTTGAATGAATGAATGCTGCTAGCAAACAGTCAGGTAGAAGTCCTAGACTTTTAACTTTGGAGTACTGAGTGACAAAAAGTACTTATACTTGGGATACACTGAAATGACTTGGAAATTTCCTGAAGATATTGCTGGTGTCAAAATAAAGTTAATTTCTGGCCCTTGTTTGTACAGGTGTTGGTGAAGCATGAGCATCACTTGGAACCAGTTCTAGTCTGTCAAAAAATACTGCAAACAGAAGATGGCGGAGTAGAAGCAGGACCTCCGTGCGGCTCCAGCTTCTATCTTCCCCAATCCATGTAAATGGGGACTCTAAGCAAACTTTGGAGCTGCAGAACCCACAAAATGACACAGAGAAGCTAACCTCCCGCTGAGGACAACCCAGCAGGCCGTCAGGAATCGGCCAGCACAGCACTCTGCAAGCCGAGTCCAAGCCTGTGTGAGCCAGAGGTTTTAGCCCCAGGGTGGGCCTGACCAACTGCTGGCTAGAGGGACTCCAGATCACCAGCAGCTGTGGCTGTGTGGCTGTGTGCATTTCCATATTTATCAACACATAGAAGCTAAAGACAAAGTGAGAGGTGAGTACACGGTGGACTTTGGAACCAGTAGTTGGGAGAGTGTTGGCTTTTGCCCCCGGGGCAAGAAGACACTGAGGCACCTTGGCTCAGGCAGCACCAGGCTACAGTTTCAGCTCCTGGCCTGCAGAGTGTAGGGGGACCAAACACCAGTCTGAGGGGAAATCGCTCTTGCTTTAACCTTCTTGGATCTGGATTGCAGTCTAGGGTGGAGGTCCTGGGGTGTGTGTCCAGCTTGCCAGAGCGTGTGGAGACCTCAGAGAGGGCACCCATCTAATACCTCTGGCAGCTGAGAAAACCCCAGCATTTGGGACGAAAGCTCCCCTGTCTGGTGGCAGAGTCCTACTGTGGCAAAAAGCCCAGGGGTCAAGTGACTGAGGGGCGACATGACCAGGCAAAGGAAACAAAGCTGACAGAAGATTCCAACATTAGACTCCTATTTTGGGGACAAAAAGGAGCAAAGCATGGAACAGGAGGAAGACAGTGAAGTCAGAACTCGTACACCAAAAACTTCCAAGGAAAACAAGAGCTGGTTACAGGCCATAGAGGACCTTAAGAAGCAGATAAGAGAAGTGGAGGAAAAACTGGGAGGAGAAATGAGAACGATGCAAGAAAATTATGAAATGAGAGTCAACAGCCTGATTAGGAAAATCACACCTTAAAAAACAGATGAACTCAAATGGCAAAAGAGGCTCAAAAAGGCAATGAGGAGAAGAATGCCTTAAAAAACCAAATTTGCCACATGGAAAAAGAATCTCAAAAGCTCAATGAGGAGACTCATTCCCTTAGATTTAGAATGGAGCAAAGGGAAGCTAGTGATTTTATGAAAAATCAAGATGATAAACAGATCCAAACAAATAAAACAATAGAAGGCAATGTGAAATATTTCATGGGAAAAACCACTGACCTGGAAAACAGATCCAGGAGAGATAATTTAAAAATTATTGGACTACCTGAAAGCCATGATCAAAGAAAGAACCTAGAAATCATCCTCCAAGAAATTCTCAAGGAAAATTGCCCTGATGTTTTAGAACCAGAAGGCAAAATAGAGTTTGAAAGAATCCACCGATCACTTCCTGAAAAAGATCCCAGAAAGAAAACTCCTAGGAATATTATAGCCAGGTTCCAAAATTCCCAGATCAAGGAGAGAATATTACAAGCAGCCAGGAAGAAACAATTTGAATATTGTGGAAACAAAATCAGGATAACTCAGGATCTGGCAGCTTCTACACTGAGGGATTGAAGGGCCTGGAATATGATATTCTGGAGGGCAGAGGAGCTGGGATTAAAACCAAGAACCACTTACCCAGCAAAACTGAGTATCATGTTTCAGGGGAAAATATGGTCATTCAGTGGAATAGAGGACTTTCAAGCATTCTTGCTGTAAAAACCAGAGTGGAATAGAAAATTTGACATTCAGATACAAGAAGCAAGAGAAGCTTGAGAAGGTAAATAGGGAAAAGAAATCATAACCCACTTATCAAAGTTGAACTATTTATATTTCTACATGGAAAAACAATAATTGTAACTGATGAAACTTTTCTCAGTATGAAAATAGTTTAAGGAATATATATGTATGTCTATATCGGAGGGTATATGGGCGTATGAATACTTATGTGAATGTGTATATATGTTTACAGGTATACATAGATAGAGGTCACAGGACCAAGTTAATAGGAAGGGATGATACTTAAAGGTGAAATTAAGAGGGGAGAGAGGAATATAATGAGAGGAGATGGAGAGAGACAGAATGGGGTAAACTATCTCATGTAGAAGAGGCAAAGGGAAAATGGTTATAATGGAGGGGAAGAATAGGAAGGCAAAAGGGAATGGGTCAACCTTATTCTCATTGAATTTGGCTTGGGGAGGGAATGAAATACACACTAAATAGGGTATCTCACCCTACAGGAGAGCAGGGGGGAAGGGGATGAGAGGGGGGATGATCGAAGGGAAGGCAGGTTGGGGGGGAGGGAAGTTGGAAGCACTCACTTTTGAATAGGGACAGGATCAAAGTAGAGAATAGAACAAGTGGGTGGTGGGATAGGAGGGAGGGAAATATAGTCAGTCTTTTACAATATATCTTCTATGTTAATGTTTTGCATTAGCCACACATGTACAAACTATACTGAACTGCTTATCTTCCCAGTAAGGGTGGGTGACAAGGGAGGAAGGGAATGAATCTGGAATTCAAAGTTTTAAAATGAAATGTTTAAAATTATATACATATATATTATTATTAATACTATTTTACATGTAATTGGGAAATAAGATATACAGACACTAGGGCATAGAGATCCACCATGCTGTACTGGAAAAATCGAAGGGGGTATGGGAGAAGATATAGGAGAGAGCAGATTGGAGGAGGGGATATCCTGTGGATTTGCTATTTTGGGGTGGTGGGTAGGGGAAAAACAGGGAGAAAATTTGTAATGCAAAATCTGGTGGAAATTAATGATATAAATCAGAAGTTAATAAAGCATTTGAAAAATTAAAAAAAATAAAATCTCAGTTGGAAAAAAAATACTTCAAACAACAAGCTGCACATTTTGGCCATCCATGGAGCTTGCAAAGAGTTGTATTGGTAGAGTCACATGGAGGCAGTAATCACCATAAAGGTATACCTCACTCCTCGATTCCTGAAGTAGACTTAATGATTCTTAATCACCTATGGAACTTGCCATCTCCACAAAGGGGGTAGTTTGGGGATTGTCTTTTCATATCGATTCATTTGAATCCTACCTGATCTTTGTAATTTAACATAAGTAAAGAGTACTAGTCTTGTAATATTTGTTTGCACAACAGTTCCCGGCTGTTAAATGTATGCTGTTCTTTGCATTTATGTTCTATGGTCGCTGTATATATTGTTTTCTGGGCTCTGCTTACTTCACTCTGCATCCGTTTGTATAGATTTTTCCATGTTTCTCTGTATTCATCACACATGTCATTTCTTATAGTACATTAAGATTCCATTATGTTCACATACCAGTTTGTTTAGCCATTCCCCAGTTGATAATCATCTACTTTGCTTTCAATTCTTAGCTACCATAAAAAGTGCTGCTATAAATATTTTGGCATATATAGGGCCTTTTTTCTTATCAATATCTTCCTTGAGGTATAAACCTGGTAACAGAGTCTCTGTTGCTGAATTCAGAATTAGCTAGTGCTTTCAGCCATATGTAGCAAATAGCATTCAACTTGGCATTTGTCAGAACGTTAGTGAGTTCTTGCTGATCTGCACTTGAAACTTTGCTTTATACACATAGTCTAAATTTCTCAGTTACAGCCCACTGCAAAGCCAGAAACTCCAGCTTGTGAGTGGGATATTATGTTTTGATATCACTCAAACATCTGCTTGCAAATGTAACTGGTTTCATATTACCATCACTCTCTTGGCAAGGGACTGCTCCCAAGCCCTCTAGGCTGGCAGGACAAAAAGATTCCTTGCGATCAGCATAGGTCATTACTGGCACATGTGTACGGCAAATTGACCAAGACTTTAATTGTTTATTCATGTATATCCATATAGATGTCAGTTTCAAAACACATTTGTGTTCCTTGTCTGTTTCTGAGCCTCTTTAATCATGTATATTTGAGTAAGGTCATTTGGTCCATTAGCAATAGCAGCATAATCTTAAACAAATTTTCAATAGTAACCATTAAATTTCAAAAAAGTCCTTGGTATGAAGATTCTTTGGCTGTGGCTAAGTCAGGGAAGCCTCTGTTTTCTCTAGGCTGATGCTCACACCCTTTTGTGATACAATGTGACTCACATACTTAATGGAGATTCTATAAAACTAGGATTTGCCAATCGAAAATTTCAAGACATTTTCCTCTAATATAACGTTTGATGATGTCATCAAGGAACACCAAAACTTGCAGGTGATTCATGTCACTAACTTCTTTTTCTATTAGTGGCAGTTGTCAAGTGCCCCTGAGATACCTTGGGGCACAAGTTCAAATTGGTAAAATACAGATGGATTGATGAAGGTCTTTTCTTTATTTTCCTCAGTTATGTGTGCTTAACCTTATCATCACAAATCCAAAATAGAAAACCACAGCCTAATAGAAAACCCAAGGAATTTTGAACCCTTGGCATAGTATATCGGTCTACTTTGGTTCTCTTGTTAAAAGTCTGGTAGTCTACCATATACACATCTTTCCATTCTTTGGTAGTACCACCATGGATTCTATTTGACTTCTTGATGATGTCATTCACCAGCAGGTTCTTAAGATATTTTCTGAGTCCATCAGTGACAGGCAAATGGATCTTTCTTGGTCATTCATGGAATGGTCTTGAATTGGCAAACTGGATTTTGTGAGGTATGCCTGTGCACATCCTATATATGCAGGAGGAATATACTTGTCTTCTTGCTGAGTTTCTGCCTCAGCTTCTTCCATTCTTCTTAACCTGGAGAATCCTTTAAGTCCACCTCAGGAATTGAGGAGTGTTACTGTCACTACTTCACTCTATCCTCCAGTACACTTCCTTGCAAGGTCCATGGATGGTCAAAATGTGTAGATATCGAGTTTCAGCTTGTTGTTTACAGTATTTTTTAACAGACTAGAACTGGTTCCAAGTGATGCTGATACTTCACCAACACCTGTACAAACCAGGGCCAGAATATCACTTTATTTTGACACCAGTAATATCTTCAGGAAATTCCCAAGTCATTCCAATGTATCTTAGGTACAACTTAAGTAGTTTTTGTCACTCATTCCTCCAAGGCTAAAACCTAAAAAAAATGCTGTATATTTTCTTACAAATGTCTTTCATAAAATGACTAGAACACAATAGTCACTTGTGCTCCACTGTCTAGGACAGGAATATACTCTACATTCTCAATTTTTATGGACAACTCTTTGTGAAGTCCTATGAGATCAGGTAGAAAAGAGCCAGTAAAATTGATTTTGAGATCATTGTGTTTGATGGAGTTGGGGTGACCTCCTTCCCTGGTCCAACTTCTTTTTCCCTAAAACTGGTCCTATAGTCCTGTGCCTCTGAAGTCCCAAGGCTGCATTCTCTTTTCTTATGTATTTAGTCTTATGTAGCCATTTTCTCTATAGTTGTAACGGATGTCAATTCTACTTCCTTGATCTTCTGCAGATGAGAGTATATGCATATCAGTCATTCTGTGTTCTCCAATCCAGGAAAAGTCCAGGACTTTTCCAAGAGGACTATTATAGGCATGGCTCAAGCCAGTACCCTCTTAGTTCAGATACAATGATGGGATGAAATGAGGTACTTTTATGTCACTGAATATTTAACAAAGAAAGTTTACTTTGTCCCAATACAGAAAGAATATTCAATGAAGATACGGTGGCATTTCATTTTTCTGGACACTTCCATCCTTGTCTCCAAACTGCCATGGTCTCAGGCACTTACCAAGTCTGAGAGACCTAGACTATCTGTGAGTAGGACTTTTTATGATTCTTAACCAGGAAACTATGTCTGAAAGGCTGGGGCCAATCAAGTTGTGTGGGGAAGGGAAGCTGTGTAAAGGAAACAGGGTGAAGGAAGTTGTGTCAGGAGAATTTTGGTTGTATCACAAGGACCATTGCTCTCCCTGGGATTCTCCTTTGGAAGCATTCTTGTGTGTTTCTGTTTCCATTTCTGTAACCCAGAGTAACTGTTACACCTCAAATCTTTAGTCCATGCTTTGATGAGAAATCCTGAACCATTTATATTTGAGGCCTCCAAGTGGGTATCTTCTGGACAATCCTGGGCCTATTTTCCATGTCACTTACAGCATCTAACAACTCTTCAAACTTAGGTGGGTCTCACCTATCCAACTGTACTTGAAGGAATTCATTATATTTTAGGTCTGCATATACTTATTCCAAGCCGACCCCATTCTCCATCTCAGTCATTACTGTCCCTAGGTCTACTAATCTCCATAATTTTGCATGCACTCAGAGCATAATGTCTTATGATATCTCAAATGCAACAAATATGGACTATAATTGACTTGATGTTTTACCATCCCCAGATTGTTTTCCAACTTTTTGTAAGCAATTTCGTCATACTATGTCTGGATTCCTGGCCATCAGGCCTCCCAAGAGTACAAAAGCGTTGGAAGCAAAGGGGATGGGAGAAGTTGAAATGGGGAGGAGAGGCTGTGCCTCCAAATGAAAAGCAAATGCTTCCCTGGCGCTCCACCACTTTAAAACAAACAAACATTTCCACAGAGATTCTCTGTCAGCCATTCCCTCTTTATTGTATTAAAGGTTCTCCAGCTATGTAGTATCACTGACCTTCATGTAAGCTGGTTTTCTTATGTTTGTTCCTTGGAGAATGTGTTTCTCCTGAGGAAGTTCGTAAGTTGAGCCAGCAGAATTTCCCTGTGATCATATAACCTTGTCCTATGCTTGCCATCAGGAGGAATGTTTCTGATCCATCCAGTAGGCCTCTCCCTTTTTTTTTTTTTTCTGGAGAGGTTTCACTCTATGACTCAGGGAAAATGGGTATGCACCAACAACACCCTCAATGAGATATGTCTTCTAGTATCCTAATGTACCTGGCATTGGGTTGACCCCCAGATGCCACACTGATAGTCTCAGGGTACATAATATACTATCTTGGAGCTCTAGTAATAAATAAAGGCAAACTCTTTGCCTGATAGAACACAGCCTCACCATCACTAACACACTTCTTGTCTGGTGCAGCTGCCTAAGGTTTTCCTTAGCAATAGTTGTGAAATAGTTGTGAACCCAACTGTATTTTCAAGTCTGATTCTTAAATACTGTGCTGTGTGATTTTTGATGGGGTGCTTGGGATCTATGTGAACTCAATTTGTAAAACTTTGTAACATCAATCTGTAAAACCAGTTTGTAAAATCACACTCCATTCCCTGCCACCCCCGCCCCAGTCTCAGAGCATTAACTCTGTCCCTTCTCCCCACCACCCCTAGTTTCAGAGCAATAACTCTGCCCAGCAACAACTATCTCAGCTTGGAACAATAACAAACTATTCCTATGAATAGTTCACTTCATAGTAGTGAAGTATAGATACTTCACAAAAGTATCTATAAACATTCCAGCTCAGGCAACTATTATCTCCCCCTTGTATAGTGTCCCGCTGCCCGCATGAATCCTTCAGTACCTATCTCTAGGTTGACTCCTTGGCTGCCTCAATGAATCCTTCAGGACCCTATCTCTGGGTTAACTCCTTAGCCTATTATCCACTGAGTCTCGGTTAGCCTTGGTTCCTAGACATTAATCTTGTCAAACATGACACTGATGGGTGGCAGACTGGGCACTTCTCCATCAGCCCTTGACTGCTAGCCGACTTAGTGATGTTTCAAGCCTAAAACTACACCTCCAGGTAGCCCCACCTTGGGCTTTTTCCCAGTGAATCATGGGCAATATGCCTGCATGTTCCTTCAAACACTGTACCCACTTTAACTCCTCCCTAATCCCACCCTTAATGACCTAGTTAGCATAATTGGCACAGGTTCTACTATGGATGATTCTATATAAATCTTAATTCTACCCCTTTGAGGTTGCAGGTCCCCTAAGGATCCTTGCCCACTGTAAGGTGTATAATAAACTTTTACAACTCTGACTCCAATTAGGCTTGAGTTGAATTCTTTCCAGACTGAATCGCAGGTTCTGGTCTTTAAATAAAGATCAGAGTTCCTGCTGAACCTATTGGGAGCCATCCCTCATCAATTTTGATCAGTCATTATTTTATTAAAGGTCTCTTCCACCTCACAAGGAGGGGAGAAGGGGCAATTTACACACCAATATCCATGAGCTCTTCCCAATCTGAATTTCTTCTGGTAACTTGTTATGTTCACATGACTCTGACAATTCTTTTTTTTTTTTTTTTTAAAGCAATTGTGATTAAGTAAATTGCTCAAGGTTACACGGGCAGTTATTTTTGTGTGGGTGCCAAGTATCTGAGGCCGGAGCCAGAACCGATCCTGGGTCTCCCGACGTTGGGCTGGTGCTCTTTACTCACTGCGCCACCTGGCTGCCCCAACTCTGACAATTCTTATAGCACATCTTCAGTGGCTTGTTCTAACCTTCTTCCTAGATAGACTATCCTAATGTGCTCTAACTTGCCTATATTGCCTATCCTATTGCCTATATAAAGTTTTGAAAAGCTTTCCTAACACCCTCATTCCCATATACAGGGTTTGTTCCAAGTATCAGTAAACCCTTTATGTATATTAATGTCTGCAAGATGATTATATTTTGTCAATAACAGTTTTGAAGGATCACAATGTTGCTCCAAAATACCAATGTTTAACCAATTACCAAAGAACCATATACAGCTTAACAATCAATTTAGTTAAATCTAATATATCTCAGTAGCAATAATAACAACCATTAAACTTAGTCATGTGGAAGCAACATTCTAATAGCTAGACTAATAAAAGCAGTCACAAAACAAGTGGCATTCTATGGTGGCACCAAATACCAAGCATTATTACTTATTGCTTGGGTAAATGTATAAGGGTCGTATTTAGTAAGATCTGAAAATGAATCAATTCTAAATCAAGCAGGAAAAAAAATTTTATCCCACCTCAGAAAAAAATCCAAATTAGCATAAGCATAATAATTAATACTTAAAATTCTCCTCAAAATTAGCCACTTTGGGGTTTATTCTTTTTTTTTTTGCCTTTTGGTGGGCAATTGGGGTTAAGTAACTTGCCCAAAGTTACAAGGCTAGTTTTTTTGTGTGGGTGTTAAGTGTCTCAGGCTGGAAACGAACTCGGGTCCTTCTGACTCTGAGGCTGGTGCTTTACTCACTGCACTGCCTACCTGCCCCGCTTTGGGGTTTATTCAGCTTCCAACTCTGGTGACAAAACAATAGTGATAGTATAATTATAACAAAAATTAATTAAAATAAAGATGAGAAATAAACTTTGGTAACATTGCTATAATGAGTTTTTGGACAATATTGAAGGAAAAAGAAAAAACTGATTCTAGGAAGAGGTTCCCACAATATAACATCAGCTCATGTCCATAAAGCAGATTTACAAAACATGGCCCACATTCACAGTAATTCTACACTTAGAAGGGTAGTTATGAAATGACTTGTGCTCATCCCCCTAATAATATAGCAAGTTATCATTGGGCTGCACGTCAAACTCCTAGCCCTGCACTAGGAAAGGTCCCTCTCTCCTGTGTGGTTCCCATGTTACTCTCATGCCAAAAACAAAGGGACCCTGGGCAATATCAAGACAGGGTCAACTACAAGTGTTTACAAGACATAATATTAAATTTGGCAAATGTATTCTTTAGCACAATGCTGGAAAAAAAAAACACACCACAATTAAGCAGAAGGAAGGCTCTTCTGTTTATGTGGTTGATTTGTCAGTTTCTTCTGCTATTGAAGCAAGTGCCATGATAAAAACTCAGTCACACACTTCCCACGTTGTCCCTTTAGAAATCTTCCTTCATGGTCTTAAAGAAAGGAACTGCATATTTGGCAGACACCTACCATTGCCACAGGATGACCCCTTCCTCTCTCTTCTTCTCTTCTCATTCTCCAGAAGAGTTGCAAAAACTTCCACTGTTCCCCATAAGGCTAATCTCAAATTATTCTTTTCTTCCTAAACCATGAAGAACTACAAATTGAAGATGTAGTGGGAAATGTCTTGCTGTGTGACCTTTGATGTTTCTTAAACTCCATTTTATCACTTGGGATCTATCTTGTAACTTTGATAAGTTACACAGTTTTAATTTGTTATGGAAACTGACTAGCTGGCTTGCTTGATCCCCTGTACTTTGCTTCCCCTGATTGTATTCTGATAAGCTACTACTCTTTACCCTTTTTCCTTGGTATAAGGCCATCACTGTCAAGATGCCCATGGTTAGAACACTGGGTAGTCCCTCATCTACCCTGCATGTAGAAAGCCTACTATGCGTAAATGCTTGGACAGAACTGATCTACCTCACTTCAAGGCAGGGGTGGGGGAATCCTCCTTGGTTCACAGCCAAAGGGAATGCCACATCCTCTTATAGAGGCAAAGGAGAAATGCCCTATTCCTGTTCGATGGTTGGAGGAGTGCCCTATAAAACCTCACACAAATCCTTACCAAATAGAACAATGTCCCTGTACTTCCTGCTTGTCTCCCACTCTCAGCTGATGCCCAGAGAGTAATTCCTCCAACCCCCAGAAATCACCTAAACCTCTGTATGAGACTCCCTAAGGCACTGCCCTTCTCCCCTCCCCTGTCCTCATTTAGGTTTAATTGCTACTGTACCTTGCCACAGTCTACCCACTGATTACCAGTGCTTGTAAGTGTTAACATTAATAAAACTTCTTGTAATGACTTTTGGAGTTACCCCTTCCTGACAAAATCCAAATGAACTAGTAAGTGGGTCATGAGTGCTTTTAATCCATGAGTCACTGGTGAAAGGATACAAATAAGGTTCCTGGCAGCTACACCTCCATGAATGTAGTGGAATCAGCAACTGTCCTGTCCTCCCATCTTTACCAGAGAGAATGAGGGCTCAGTCACTGAACCCATGCTTCAGTGCTAGGGAAGAGTTCAAATCTATGACTACTCAGCTAGGCTGCCTCTGGGCTATCCTAATGAGAATGGTGCCATGACTTAGAACTCCAAAGCAAGGCATTGTCTGAGGAAAAGATTCCTCAGACAATCTTCTCCCTACTCCCTCTTCCCTCAGAGCCATGAGTGCTGACCAAGGCTGTGAGAAAGACTCCTGCTAACCACACCTTTATGGGCAGGATTTCCTGCCCTCACTGAAGAGAAAAAGCCATAACTTGAATTCCATGCCTTAGCAAAAGGGAACTTCCCTTTTATTCTACCCTTTAGATTTATGAGGTGTTAACCAGGATTTAGTACTGTGTTTCCCCGATAATAAGACCTATCCCTAAAATAATCCCCTGCACTACACG